>NC_135421.1:7331941-7391941 GCF_051991245.1 Festucalex cinctus
CTGGGGGAAACACTGAGGGCGGAGTAGTAGTTTTCCTGCATTTAAAGGCCCGGTCTGCCTTTTTCACTCAGGAAAAGGCACTTTTTAAATACAGGATTTAAACAAACAAATTACTTCTCAATTTACAGCACTGGGATTCTGTTAATGTCTGGTGGTGATTTTGTCCTACATCTCCAAAGCAGCCTGTAATTTGCCATTTTGTGTTTGTTTTGTAAACAGCGGGACATTTCTGTGGAAAGACAGTGTTTAAACCCCTCCAGCTAATCGCAGAGCTGGGGGTGGTGTGTCGCAAATGGGGCCGGGCGAATTTGTCAGCTGTGTGACGTCACTCCCGCGGCAATTTGACAGCACGCAGGGCTTATTTTTTTTTTTCACTCACTCACTCACTCACTCACTCACTCACAGAAGCTTACATGTGTGAATGAGTGAGTGAAAAAAAAAAAAAAAAAGCCGTGTGGACAAAATCACCACCAGATATTAACAGAAGCCCGGAGCTGTAAATTGAGGTTGTTTGTTTAAATCCTGTATTTAAAAGTGCCTTTTCCTGAGTGAAAATGGCAGACCGGGCCTTTTAGTGAATGTCTGAGAACAATGAGAGGATAATGGGAGGTGACAAGCAGCAGCAGAGGCTAACGTTAGCGGTTTCTTGTCACACAAACACCCTCATTGAAGGTTTTTCATTAAAGTTGAGAGGACTGATTAAAACCATTCATCCCAAAAAAACTTTTACCTTTCTTTTCCCTCCCTTGTCTCTTCTGACACACTGGGGGCCCCCCAAGTCTCTCTGTATCTTGGAGGTCTAAATGTTTTCGTCTTCATTTCTTTACAAGATGCAAATGTCATCCCTGGACTTATGGGTAGCAGATCAGAAGTACCTCCACTTGGGTGGCCGAAAGAACCAGCTGTCAGTTTCGCTGGGAGTGGCGGGCCACCATAAGTGTTGTCACTGGACGCAGCTTGACTCAGCGATTGTGCTGAGCTTCCAAAAAGTGTGCCCTGCATCTTGGCCAAGGCCAAACCGACCTTGGGCAGTCGTGCTGGTCTGGCACTTTGTCTGCAAGATTCAAGTAAAACGGACCACTCATCATCCTCAAGCGATTCCTCTGCCTCTTCATCTTCAATGGGTCGACGTTTACGTAAACACTTCTGTGGTGAGCCGAACATAACCGGAGGTCTTCTTGTACTCAGAACTTCTTCTACAGGTGGATCACCAGGAGTTATACGATGTGAGCCTGAAAACGCGCCCCAAACATTAGAAGGGGAAACTTTATTGCTCATCTGTCCCAATCCAGCTGAACCAAGCTCAATTCTGACCTTTCCGCGAGGCCGAGGGCCTGATAAGCGAAAAGGCTGGGAGCTGTTTACAGCTACTAGAGGAGGAGGAAGAGGAGGAGCATCGAATGATACAGGTGGAGGCGGTGGTGGAAGAGGAAGAGATTGTGGACGGCCACCAAATGTAGGTGGATGAGGAACAAATGATGGCCCACAAATTGGAGGTGGCAGTGGAAGAGAAAAAGATGGAAGTGAATGGGCGGCAAATGAAAGACGATCCTCAGGTGGAGGTGGAGGAGCATCAAGAGTTTTAAGAAGTGAGGCTGAAAACCCACATCCAAAACCAAGAGAATGGGAAACTTTAATGTCCGTATCTCCAAGTTGTGCACTAAGCTCCAATAAGGGCTGTCCTGAGGTGGAGCTCATGCACAACAGATCCCTTCTAAGAGTCCGGCGCTTTCTCCATGTACTTGGTGACTCTTGACTGTAACCCTATGAAAAACAAAACAAAAAAAACAAAAAAACAATGAAACTTTGAGGGTAGAGAGATGAGCCATGGATGAATTGAATACTGGGCCGTTTCAGAGGAATGTTCTCCATAATTTAGAAACTGCACAAAACAACAGAAACAAGCTGATTAGACTATATGATGACCATACTGTTGGTAACAATACGGCTGGATGAAATCACAATTAATCATTGATTTTAAAACTTTATATTTTTTTCAACTATTAAAACTCAACTACTGAAAACTATGATCATAGCCTTACGCCCATTCATCCCTTCACGTTGAACACTTTATTCTTGAACATTATTCTTTTTGTCAAGTATACCATAACCATATATCATATGAAATTCAAGCCTCTTGCATTTTCATTCTTCATTTTCAAACTTAACCATAACATTGCCCTGTCTATTATATATATATTTTATCTTATGTTATTTTCACAAGTCTGGGGACTTAGTGGGCTATCCTGGTACGTCAGGGATTGTACTTTGTGGTATGTCCTGTGGAAATTTGTGTTAATATGACCACCCCCCTAATATATATATGTGTGTATATATCCATCCATCCATCCATTTTTTTGACTGCTTATTCCTCACAAGGGTCGCGGGGGGTGCTGGAGCCTATCTCAGCTGGCTTTAGGCAGTAGGCGGGGGACACCCTGAACTGGTTGCCAGACAACCGCAGGGCATACAGAGACGAACAACCATCCACACTCACAAGCACACCTAGGGACAATTCGGAGCGCCCAATTAACCTGCCATGCATGTCTTTGGAATGTGGGAGGAGACCGGAGTACCCGGAGAAGACCCACGCAGGCACGGGGAGAACATGCCAGGAAGGCCTGGACTATGTATGTATGTATGTATGTATATATATATATATATATATATATATATATATATATATATATATATATATATATTGAGGAAAAGAAAATTCGGTGAATCCTTAAACGTAGTTTTAAATGTAACTTAAAAGGACAGTGAGAAGTTAAATGAGTAAAAACTAAAATAAAAATAGTCTAAAACTAATACAAAATACTAAAATAAATAAATAAATAAAAATAAATACTAAAACTAATTGCAAAACAAAATTAATACTGGTTGTTTCTGCGCGTTTTGGCCTCTAAGGGGCAGTGTGGTGCCGTGCAGCCATGGTGTACACGCTTACAATGAGAACAGAAGAAAGTTGTGATTAAATTCTATTAAAATAACTAGTTTTTCACACATTGGAGAAAATTTGTGCCATTGAGTAGTGTTATCTTATCTGTGGGTATGTTTCCACAGCATTTGTGCGTGAATATTCATTATTTGAAGGACTATTCCTCCCGAAGTTGATGTTAACTTCTTGTGAATGGGATCCACCATGCTCTTTAGAATTAGCGCTAGGCTAACCCTTCTTTTCATACGTTTACTTTTACAGTTAACTCCAACTGAGGTGTCATTAAACAGCTTAAAGGATTCTTAGTTATGGCAGAATCACATTGATTCTCTCAGGTCTTGCTACAAGCTACATGGTGCATTCAGGTTACTTTCACAATGTAAGGAACTTGCAAACGTGATGCGGTGTTCTGCATATGAATTGTTTTTCTTCGATCATTATGTTAATTCATGTTCGAGAGAAGCCAAAATCAAAATGACGATAACATTTCGGTTAATTGTCTAGAGCTAGGTAAAAAGCACAGCAAAGATGATATGACATACAAGACAAACTTCATCATCAGGCACGCTGCGCAAAAGGTCCGTATCCTGCTTCTCTTCTTCTACGGCAGTCATCAGAGATGTCAAGTTGCTGTCGGCGAGAATTTCCACATCTTCTTCCGACCACGACTTGTCGGTCAATGTGAACTCATCTTCTTCTTCACTGATCTCCTGAAAGGCAAAAAAAAATTTGTCCTGAGACATTTGAGAAGTGATAGAGGGATGAATAGTCTAAGTGACAAGAAAAACAAAACAAAACAATGAAAAAGTATTTGACTACACAGATGATAACGAAGAAAATGAGGGCAGAGACGAACCATGCCCCAACACTCGCCACTGAGATTGAAGCTTTGTTCACAAGATACCTGCACGAAAAGACAGACAAAATATCCATCCATCCATTTTTTTGACCGCTTATTCCTCACAAGGGTCGCAGGGGGTGCTGGCGCCCATCTCAGCTGGCTCTGGGCAGTCGGCGGGGGACACCCTGGACTGGTTGCCAGCCAATCACAGGGTACACAGAGACAAACAACCATCCACACTCACAAGCACACCTCGGGACAATTCAGAGCGTCCAATTAATCTGCCATACATGTCTTTGGAATGTGGGAGGAGACCCACGCGGACACGGGGAGAACATGCAAACTCCACCCAGGAAGGCCGGAGCCTGGACTCGAACCCGAGTCCTCAGAACTGGGAGGCGGACGTGCTAACCAGTCATCCACCGTGCCGCCACAGACAAAACAGTGTAGGTAAAATCAACAACAAAGTTGACGTGACACACATGATAACATACGTCAGAAAAATTAAATAGTTTGTCTAGATCCTCTTTTTCTATGTCGCTCTGAGGAGATGTCCAATTGATGTAGGAGAGAATGTCCACATCTTCTTCCGCCAACAACTTGGGGATGTCCGTGAATCCGTCTTCTGCTTGACCCGGCTCCTGAAAGGTCAAAAAGACTTTTTTCTTGACATATTTGAGAGGTGAAAGGCAGGTGAACTGGCCAAAAAGACAGGAAAAACAAAAAACAAAACAAACCCTTTCTTCAATGGCCACAAAGCTGGTGAACTGAGACAGGATGGAGAATTCTTTGCTTAAGTCAATGATGAAGGACTTCAACTGGCTTTTCTTCCCCTAAGGACACAGAGATACAATTTGTTTTTTCGTCCAAATAGCATTTGGATTACTTTTTAAACAGGTTAATTTTTTGACAGAAATGCAAAATTTTTTTTCTGAATGCTTTTAAAACTTGTATTTTTTTAACTGTTGTGTGTAGCCTTTAGGAACACAGATTCTAAGTAATTTAACAACAACAACAAAAAAACACCACCACCACCAACAACAACAACAACAACAAACAAAACAAAACAACTATTGACATGTTGTACTGAATTATGCCCACTACTTAGAGAAATGAACAAAAACAGAATATGCTTAGTAATGGATATAAGTTTAATGGAACACAGTGTGCATCGATTATTGCGTAATGATTTTATTGTATGACGTTAAAGAATAATGAGGTTGGGACACTGTAAAATGTAAACCAAAACAGAATACAATGATTTTTTTTTTAAAATCCTTTGATTTAATTGAATAAACAACATAAAACAAATAAAAGATATTTAATGTCTAAACACCCCCTTTTCCCCTAAAAAAATATGTTCTCATTTTTTATTTGATCCCTGAAATGTTTGAAACAACAAAAACAACAAACGACTGGAAAAGTTGATGACTGCTTAAAAAACACCTGTTTGGAACACTCCATGTTTGAGTGTCATGATTGGGTATAAAACATCAACGAAAGGCTCAATTGTTCACAAGCAAAGAGAGGCGAGGCCATTTTGTGAACAACTGCGTGAACAAATTGTGCAACAGTTTAAGAATGTTTAACAACATACAAATGCAAGGAATTTAGGGTTTCATCATCTATGGTCCATAATGTCATCAAAAGATTCAGAGACTCTGGAGAAATCTCTGCATGTTAAGTGCAATGTCGAAAACAAACATTGAAAATCCCTCACAATCGATCCCTCAGACGACACTGCATTAAAAAATGGCACCATGGTCTAAATCAGGGGTGTCAACCATAAGGCCCGTGGGCCGGATCAGGCCCGCAAAGGGGTTTAATCCGGCCCTCGAGATGATTTTGTAAAGTTAAAAAAACAAACAAAAAACAAAACAATATTTTGTAATGTCGGACGTATTACTCAGTCGGCCACAATCAAAATATATAAAATTTGTAACTTCACAAGCAGTCCTCAGATGAGCAATGCAACTTGTATGGGGGAATCGTCCTGGATGTCATTATTTTACACACAACTTAAAGTTACGGTTTGTTTAATTCTTATTATAATTATAATAAGAATTATTATTATTATTAATTTATTTTATTTCTTTATCATAGACCAACAAACGTGTTAAATATGACACAAATTCAATTAGATATGACAAGGATTAGCATCCTTATGAGGTCATTAACTGTGTCACGCAATGCATTCTGGGGACGATAATATATGCAAAACTGGTCGATTTAACACATCCAGGCGTTGGTGTTGCCGCGTTCTATTTGCATTTGTATTATTTTTTTGGAACAATATGATTACAGTTGAGCTCCGTAATTTAGGGCTGGCACACCATCCATCCATCCATCCTCTTCCGCTTATCCGGGGTCGGGTCGCGGGGGCAGCAGCTTCAGGAGGGAAACCCAGACTTCCCTCTCCCCAGCCACTTCAACCAGCTCCTCCGGTGGGATCCCAAGGTGTTCCCAGGCCAGCCGAGAGACATAGTCTCTCCAGCGTGTCCTGGTCGTCCCCGGGGCCTCCCACCGGTGGGACATGCCCGGAACACCTCCCCAGGGAGGCGTCCAGGAGGCATCCGAACCAGATGCCCGAGCCACCTCAGCTGGCTCCTCTCAACGCGGAGGAGCAGCGGCTCGACTCTGAGTCTCTCCCGGATGACCGAACTTCTCACCCCCTGTGGGGGCTGGCACACAAATAGCGAAAATCTATGTATAATTGACAGCAATCGTTTTTAAGTTATATACCGTCATTTTACCGATGCGGCCCACTTGGTAATATATTTTCCTCCATGCGGCCCCTGAGCTAACATGAGTTTGACACTCCTGGTCTAAACGATACTCAACTCAACTTTATTTATAAAGCACTTTAAAACAATCATTGACACGAAGGAGAAAAGTGTGATGTGGTTTAATGAGTCCACATTTCCAACTGTTTTGGCATAAGAATTTGGATTCTTAGCACACAGATCAAAAGCCTGCATCTATGATGCCCATGGCATGCGTAACTTGCACATTTGTGAAGGCACCATAAATGCTGAAAGGTACGTAGAGTTTGGAATGTTTATCAGGGACTACAAGAGTTTGTACAACAGTTTGTAGATTTGTATGATACCTCATGCTCAGCTTCGTTGGAATCCAAGCTTCCGTCTTCGTAGTCTCTGATGAGCGCTCTCGCTGTCAGCTTGTGAAGAAACTGCATAGCACATTTACCAACCACATCACCATTATGAAAACAACAATCTGTGTTACTTTACAGCAGGGGTGTCCAAACTTTTTCATGTGAGGGCCACATACAGAAAATCAGAAGGACGCAAGGGCCACACAATGTTATGAAGAGAAATTGTATTTAGTCCTAAAAATTGTACAAATAATTTATTTGTGCTTTTGCACATTTAGAAAAATGCTACAGTATATAAACAAATTTGTAATATGGCAGTCAAGTTATTATAGTTTTGGAATTTTTTATTTTAGTTTTTATTTTGTTTTGAGTTAAATTTAGTTTTATTTTTCAGGATGGTTCTGTTAGTTTTTATTAGTTTTAGTTCTTTAATAAATGCTTCGTTTTAGTTTAGTTAGTTTCAGTATTAGTTTTTTTTTTTTTTTTAATGTGTATTACTCGTGCGCGACATTTAAAAAACACCGCGACGTCATTATTCCAGTTTATATCAAAATAAATCTACTAAAAATCACGTTTCAAATCATCCCCAAAGGCTCATGCATTAAATTAATTACCAAAGACTAAAACGAAGGACATGCTATAATTATAGTTAGTTTTAGTTAGTTTTGTAAACATAAAATGTAGTTTCAGTGAGTTTTTTTTTTAAAAAAGCATCTTCGTTTTTGTTTTATTTCGTTAACGAAATTGTTTTTTGAATTTTAGTTTTTTCGTTAGTTTTAGTTAACTAAAATAACCTTTAATAGCACCTTTGTTTTTCGACACCTTCCCTTCTTACTTTGACCATCTCCAAACATTTTTGTTTTGTTTATTTTATTTGAACTGAGTAAAATGCCATTTTTAGCATATGTCGCGGGCCACTAAAAATGGACGGCGGGCCGCAAATGTCCCTCGGGCCGAAGTTTGGACACTCCTGCTTTACAGTTACAGAGGGTCGTATCCTCTTACCGTGCCCCTCGTCTTCTGTAGCTCACTGGTGGACACCATGGTTCTTAGCTCCTGGCCGCTCAGGTTTCCGAGCAGGGTGGCCTACAACAGGCAAACAAACTCAGATCAGTAATTAAACCAAATTGACTTCCGAAATATCGTACTACCTCAGCTAAATGAGCATTTAAACTTACGTTGTTACTTTCTCTTTGAATGTGTTTTTTTTTTTTTTTTTTTGGTGATGGCAAAGAGGAAACAAATGCCTGGTAACTGGCAGAGACTCACACGATGCCGAGAGAAGCACATTGGCGTATTGGTCAAACCTGGCCAGCGGTGATATCGAACACTGCTTCCATAGATTGACCTGGCAAATATATGCTCTGTGCCCAACAAAATGGACAAACGAGCTGACTTGGCTTAGTGAATGAATCTCTGACCAGACGCCAGAACTGCCAGCTTCCAAGTTCATTAATGGGGACCGAGCTTTCAGGGAAAACAAAAGGTGGTGAAATATGCTTCGACGTAAACAAACTTTGGTTTATGGATCGCTGTTACAACAAACAATGCAGTCCAGATACAGTGGCGCTAATTATGAACTAAAAGCAGTTCTACTCATCATGTGAGTTTTTCTCCTTTATCCTTTCTGGTTTTCATTCCACCTCAGGGTAATGTGGAAGACTCACAAACTTCGACTGAATTGGATGAAAGCAAAATCACCCAGACACGGTCTTTATCATTCTTGGCAACGTCAACAAACCCCAACCATAAACTTCATATAAGTAGAACATTGACTGTCCACCAGGGCGACCACTGCGAAAGCACATTAAAAGACTTTGGGCTCATCTGATTACAGTTGAATCCATTTCACACCAACATACCAGCAAAAACACAAATCTACAAAGCCTGGAGTAAAAACTGTGATAATGTGGACCAATGAAGCAAATCTGGATTTCGAGGCCTGACTGAATTGTCTTGGAAAACTCCACTGGCCGTGCTTTACTGCCACACTTCACTAATCACCAGGCTCAGGACACTTACAGAAGTCAAGTCATCTTTATTTGTATAGTGGAGGAAAAAATTCAGTACAGTTCTGTACAATAAATGGCTAAATAGTGTATTTTACAAATTTTTAACGAATCATTCCCAATTGTACAGTAGTGATCAAAAGTTTACATACACTTGCAAAAAAAATTATATCATGGCTCTCATGAGTTACCAGTTATTTCTAGAACTCTAATTTTTCTCTGATAGAGTGATTGGAACAGATACTTCTTTGACACACAAAACATCCATTCGGTTCTTTTATGACATTATTATTGGTTAACAGAAAGAGAGACCAAATCTGCAGGGTTAAAAATATAAATACAGCAACATAAATTAGCAATTTTGGTGACTTAGAGAGTTTGTCAGTGAAATGAGCTTCATACCATTGCCTCTTAACTTCTTGTGTGTAATTTAGAGTGACTGAGACTTCTCTGAGGCCATTGAAGTAGTGCTCATTGAATACCAATGCCCACAATTGCAACAATGGACTGTGTCAAAGGAGCTCAGCAGTGTCAAAACTGATCTGAAAATGCAAATTATTGACTTGAACAAGTGAGGAAAGTTTCTTGGAACAACTTCAAAGCTGTTCAGAAACACGGAACACGACGGAAATGATTATTTCCAAGAGAAGCTTTGCAGAAAAACTGAGAAATATAAGTTTCCTGCAAACAACTCTGCATCAGTGTGGCGTGTTCTGTGACGCCATCATCAACTACAAACGATTCAAGTGGAGCATGACAATGGCCTTGATGATTACCTAAATATGTTCCACTGAAGATTTTAAAAGGACCTTTTGACACAACACACCTACCTACCAATTCCCACCTCCAATGACCTTCATCACACTTCTGACAGCCACCATGGGATCTCTGACGCTCCCTGCTGGCTTTAACCATTCATGAACAGAGTGCAGGGTGAAAGACATAAAGAAGACTCCTGGCCTGGCCTGGTGTCTCTCCCTACTACCTGAAAGTCTGCACTGATCAGCTGGCTCAAGTCTTCACTCAGATCTTCTTCTTCTGAAACTGCTCTTATCAAAATTCCCAAGAAACCTCCAATTTTGGAATTGAAAGACTCCAGGCCTGTCACTCTTTCATATGTGGTCTGAAAGTCTTTTGAATGCCTCGTTTTGGACCATCTGAAGAGTGTAACAGGACTCGCACCAAGCAAATAGATGACGGATGATGCAGTAAACGTGGGGCTACACTTCTTCTCTGCGATGATGAACCTGTTTGTTGGTGTCATTTCTCTAAGACGAACGATTGCACCTCTATGCATGCAGCTGTCAAAGCTGTGAAGTTTGCAGATGACACCACAGTCATTGGTAGGGATTGGTATCGGAGTCTGTACTTTTTTTTTTTTTTTTGGATAGCTGTGTGTGCAAGCCCAGCCACCAGGGACGCACCTCCAGACCTTGCTCAAGAAAGGGGCCCTACATCTTGTACATCATTTTCATCCCCTACCTTACTTGGTCAAAACAATCGTGCTAAGATGCCCGATCGTCCAATCAGCTTGAAGTATTGTCCAGCAAGTCCCGCCTTTCCCGAACGGGTCTGCCCAGTGAAGTACCAGATTGATAATGTGAAGAGCTCAGACAAAAATACAAACTAAAATAAAATGTTATTTTCTTCGTGGTGTGCCAAACAAACTCCCTTTTTTGACTTTGTCACAATTATGGTTGCAGCTTGATATGATGATTTGTGTGCATTTTTGTTTATGTCATATTTTTCAAATTTCTCTTCAAAGTCCTGATGTTTCTTCTCATAATGCTGTTGCAAAATTGGAGATCAACCTTTATAGTGTCCTAGGAGGGAGGGAGAATGAAATGCAAAAATCTTTCACTCCACTTTGAATTGATGATAACTGTGCTTTTTTTTTATGGCAGCAAACACTCCATTTTCAGATAATACAGGCTTTTAAAGCTGGCAAAGTGTCAGTGAAAGTGAAAAATTGCAGCAGTGAACTCAGTGACCCAGTAACAGGCTGTGTGTGGATTATTGGCATGGAGTCAAGTCCCGGTAGACATGTGCTGACCAAACCAAAACACATTTTGCAATTCGAGCCAACCTCGTGCGCCACCAGCGTCACATGCACAATGCCTGGCTTCGTCAATGGCGCACTGCAATGTGCCTTACAGCCATACTACTACTCTCAGAATGACCAATCACATCTAATCTCAGAGAGAGCCAGAACAGTTAAGGGGCCACAAATAGGCAGCCAGCGGGCTCGTATAAAGAGAAAGTAGCTTGTCTGCTGGAGTACTAAAGTTCTGTCCGTTTTAAAAAGCTTGGCCAATAAAGTTGATTCTCATTATCTTCAATTGAATTGAATTGAATCACGAAACAATGTCATACCTGTGTGCAGTGTGGCACAAAGCCATAGACCAACGTGTGGCAGTCGTTGAAGAGCGCATGGAGCTGCTTGGGGGCCTGCACAGGAGTGGGTGCCGACAGGTTGAACTGTTGCCACTTTACTGACACAGAGCTGCAGCCGGGAGACGCCATGCGCCTCACCTGACACTCCACCTGCGGACCGAGACAGGACACGACACGTTCTAGGTTAGTTTCCATAGCAACTGCAAACAGTCCAAATGTTAAAAGCAAATCAAAAGACAAATATGTGTCACATTTATTTTCCTCACCTTCTCTGCCCACTTGTGCTTGTTTTTAGCATCAAAAAATTCATAGGCCCCACTACCTGCCTGGGCAAGGGCTCTCAGCATGTGCCGATTGGCTGTAGAGCTGAAAAGAAAAATACAATAGCTCACCCACTGGAGACAATCCACAATTCTAATCTCTTTCATCTTTATTCCTATAAAAGTAGCAGTTTTCAATGTGTCATTTACATTTTAACGTTTTTCTTTCATGTTCAATCATGGTTGGCCACCAGTACCCTTCCTTTTGTCCAGTCAACTGGAATATGTTCTGGCATTATCAGGAATTGTGATTTAGTTAAAGAAGCAACAAGCGGTTTTGCCCTAATCCAAAGTGCTACCTGTATTTTAGCCATAAACCAGTAGTAAACAAATCCTGCGATTTGAATGCAACCTGTGACCCACTTGACCCTTGTCTGACCTGATTCCACAGCTGAAGAGGCGGCTGTGCTCAACATTGTCCCTGATCAGGTGCAAAGTGACATCGGCATTCTGAAGGTGGCCGTCAGACAGCAGGAAAAGATTGCGGATGCCTTTGGATGGAGGTAGCAGGGAGAGAGCCTGCAGGGGCCGCCAAAGTTCAGTGCTGCCCCCCACTGGTGAGATGGACTGATAGGAAAGATAGCAAGAGAGCACATTTTTTTTTTTTTTTTTTTTTTTTACATTTTTAGAGCCTGAGCAGTGACTTATGTTTTTGTAGGAATTCTTATTTAATATTTTTTCTCAGCAAATCTAAAAAAAAAACCTCACCAAACTGCACACACAATGCGCCTGGCGAAAAATTTGATATTTAAAATAGCCATACACGGGAGAGAGCCCTCTCCTGCTACATTTGACCTTCGGCTACGAAAATTGGGTCACACCTGTACCACCCCGAGAAAAAGAAAAAAAAAAAGACTGGTAGCCACATCAAATAAAATAAACAGGAAGTGAGCTATGAGTAGTTGAATACCCATTTTGGCCCATTATTGCACATTTAAAGGGGTCATACTTTTGCCCCCTTCTCCTAGACCCAATTGACTGCAAACTTGGGCTTTACCATCCCAACACCTGTGACAACATCCTGGAAAAAATATATCTTGTTTTCAACATAATATATGATGAATGATGATCAAATTTTGCATTTCCCGGTTGTACGTTTCACGTAGAGCCACAAAATTTGGATGCATATGTAGCAGCCCTCATACAAAAGTATTTTGGCGCTATATGCTAAACCCATGAAACTTTGCACACACATCAGACGTCAGATTTTTTGTGCAATTTTCAATAAATGACTCAATAGTATCTTTTACAAATTTTTAACGAATCATTCCCAATTGTACAGTTGTAATCAAAAGTTTACATACAGTTGTAAAGAAAATTATATCATGGCTCTCCTGAGTTACCAGTTATTTCTAAAAATATTTTTTCTCTGATAGAGTGATTGGAACAGATACTTCTTTGACACACAAAACATCCATTCGTTTCTTTTATGACATTATAATTGGTTAACAGAAAGAGAGACCAAATCTGCAGGGTTAAAAATATAAATACAGCAACATAAATTAGCAATTTTGGTGACTTAGAGAGTTTGTCAGTGAAATGAGCTTCATACCATTGCCTCTTAACTTCTTGTGTGTGATTTGGAGTGACTGAGACTTCTCTGAGGCCATTGAAGTAGTGCTCATTGGATACCAATGCCCACAATTGCAACAATGGACAGTGTCAAAGGAGCTCAGCAGTGTCAAAACTGATCTGAAAACGCAAATCATTGACTTGAACAAGTCAGGAAAGTTTCTTGGAACAATTTCAAAGCATCTGCAGGTCCCAAGACCAAAACTGCAAGCAATTGTTTGCAAGTATAAAGTGCATGGCACTGTTTATCACTGTCATGATCAGGAAGGAAATGCAAGCTATCACCTGCTGATGAGAAAAAATTGGTCAGGATGGAGAAGAATTGACCGAGAACCACCAAAAAGCAGATCTGCCAGGAATTAGAAGCTGCTGGAATACAGGTGTCAGTGTCCACAAGCACGTTTTTGCATCACCATGGACTGGGAGGCTGCCGTGCAAGAAGGGAGATCTTGCTCCAAAAGTGGCACTTTAAGGCTCAAGTGAAGTTTGCTACTGATCATATGGACAAAGATAAGGAGTTCTGGAAGAAAGTTCTGTGGTCAGACTAAACAAAAATTAAACCGCTTCACTACAATAACTTTGGAGGAGAAAAGGTGAGGCCTTAACCCGTCAAGCACAGCAGTGGTAGTATCATGCCGTGGGGCTGTTTTGCTGCCAATAGAACTGATGCTTAGTTTACACAGAGTAAATGGGATAATGAAGGAGGATTAACTTCCTTCACCCCCCAAAAAATCATCAGTTCAAAGGTTGGGTCTTGGGCACAGTTGGGTGTCCCAACAGTACAATGACCCAACCACACATCAAATATGATAATGGAATGGCTAAGGTTTTAGAATGGCCTTCCCAAAGTCCCGACTTAAAACCAATTGAGAACATGCGGACAATGCTAAAGTAACAAGTCCATGTAAGCATGCTAACAAATTTAAAGCTACTCTATGTAGGATTTCCCAAAAAAATATCTTAACAATAGCCTTTTTATTTGACCGTTTATGACTGAAACATATTCTAATTAGTAGATCTACATCTTAGCTGTTCACAAGGGGTACTCCTACAAGCCTCTGGCCAATATTATTTCGGAAGCGTCTGGTCCGAATCCTTCGAATTTACCGCCCTCTGTCTGCAGGATGTGAGGTCATGCGCGTCATCGTCAGTTGTTTCCTGTCGCGCGAAGACGGAACTAGTACAGATTTTCGCCCCAGACACCCGCTGTTACTCCGCGGAAGGCTGCTTAAAAAAAAAAATGAAAACAATGTCAAGTGCCACGAAAAAAAAAAATCTAAACTTGATAGTGACCGATGCCAGTCAAGAACGTGAGTGAACATTGGTTTGACATTTCAGCGGTGGAGAGAGTTGAGATCGGACTTGGGTTAGAAAAGTGATTCACAGCTGGCTTTCTTTCTACTCCAAAAGGTAAGAAGCGAGTATCTTGACATTTAGAAGAAAATGTGTTGTTTTCAAATAGCAGTAACCTAAAGATCGATCACTTCTCGGTCGTAACTATTGGGGTGAAAGTGAGGTGGATGGCAATATTTAGCGTGAAAGGGGCGGCAAAGTTGAATGTAATAGAACATAATGACTTTATGAAGAACAGACGTTCCATTCCGCGGCGTTTCAATCAGGCTAAATGTTGCCTTATTTTCCTCCGTGAAAACAGCCTATTGTAGCTACATTATGCTAACGGAATGTGAACGGTACTACTGAATGGCGATAACATTCACGGCCATATCACACTAAGTAGTGAATGGGTCTATATGTTTTTCACAATCGTCAATTTCCATAAATGACAGCCCACCTTTTGGCTAATGCACAATGATGCTAGCCTGGGGACGACATACACTAATAATGACTAGAATCCGGTTGACGTCCGTCGAGCGGGGTGACTACAATATGTAACTGCATATTAACATCGGAATGAGGTCCAATTAATTTACGTAATTTGCACATCGTTTTGGAGTACAGCACAGGACTGGACTTCGACCGACTAATGCAATATGATCTGCACGTCCCGTGGACATCAATTGTTTAGTGGGGATCAAGCGTCTCATTCCGTGAAGTGGCCAGCTTTGTAAAACATTATAAAACTTCTTACCTCTGAAAACATAGTTTCATTGGATATGAAGAGCCCAGTCTTCAGTATTGAGGTCGTGCACGTACGAGTGCGCGCAGCGTGTACGAGCGTGCAGTTTGTTTTCGGCCACAGGCAGTAGAGATTTGAAATTTTAAATCTTCCATATAGCTGCTTTAACTGAACTGTATCAATTCTGTTAAGAGGAGTGGACAAATATTCAACCAGAAGCTTGTGGATGGCTACCAATGTGCCTAATTGAAGTGAAATCGAAATGGCCAAGAGACATGCAACCAAATATTAGCATTGCTGTATGTATATTTCTGACCCAACAGATTTGCTCACTTTTTCTTTTCTGGAAGCTCAGAAGAGCCCTGATATTATGTTCTTGACAAGTGTATGTAAACTTTTGATCACAACTGTATGTTTCACCTAGATATGTGAAAATTGGGAAGCATACCTATCAGCCTAATGCCGATGTCAGACTACACGAAAACAGCCCGATTTCAGCCCGACCGACGTGTCGCGGACAAACGGGGCATGTCGTAAACGATTTTGGGTTGTCTTGACGTAGCGTCGCCCGTGTAGTGTGACACGTTCAACGACTGGTCGCCTGTTGTCCGGGACGGTTCACAACCATCACGACGAAAGTAGAATTTTTGCTCGTCTTGACGCATAATGTGACATACCTACGTCGTCGTCCGTTTGGTTCCATAGCATTGACCAATAGCGAGAGGGAGTGAAACGTCAATCACACACCGAACAGCACTTTATAGCTCTTTTAAATTATTTATGTATTTATGTATTTATTTATTTATTTGTTTATTCGTTTATGCATTTATTTATTTATCCCCTGGATTTTTCATGGGATGGGGCCAGACAGGTGCATCTCGAGGGGGAAAAAAAAAAAAAAGCGCCCGGCTGCAGCACTACGGCTGCATGGAGCGCGCACGCATCCGTGCAACCCGTCAGGCAACGGCGACGTGAATAGAGGACCAAAATATATTGTGACTGTTGTTCTAATAATTTCAGAGATTTGGGCATATGAGTAGGGATATTTAGTGAGGATCGATCACATTTTCATATAGTCGGGCCAGGCCTCGCCGCCTTAACTGTCACCCGCTCTCACTTGAAAGTTTTTTTTCCCCCCTCGGAGTGAGTGGCGTACTATCCAATGCACCGTACTAAAACAAGTCAAATATGAATAAATGAAGCAGTAAAAAATACTCAAACAATATAATATTTCAGTGTTTGATAAAATAATAAAACAAGATGTCATCCCGCAAATTAATTAACAAAATCGGCTATATTACCCCGGCGCATGTAGGCCTAAATAAATTAAAATACAGTGTTGGCTACTAAATCATATTTTCAACACTATTGCGGAGCAGGGAGCGCAAGCAATGCGCTCACATCACACTTGACCCATGAGTGCTCCAGTCACGCAAACACTCCCTGTCCTTGCCTTTTTTTTTTTTTTTTTTTGTCCCACCTCCCCGACAAACAGTGGCCGACGCGTCTCTCTTGGCAAGACAACACACGATGATTGGCTAGTGTCTTGTCGCGTTCAGACGTGTAGTGTGACTACACGCCCGGTCCACGACACGGAGCGAATTTGTCGTGTAATGTGACAGCGCAACTGTCGTGTAAGACAAAAAAATCGCGTAGTCTGACATTGGCATAAGACCTACAGAAAAAAAAAAAAAGACTTGTAAATCATATGTTAAACTGAACAGGAAATTTACTGTTTTTAATTTATTTTGTGAATGTCTTTTAACAGATCATATTTTCACGAATACTCATTAAATGTTCTTAAAACATTTATATAAACAGTCAGGAGTGATCTGCCGTGACCCTCGTGAAGATAAGCGGTTTAGATAATGGCTGGATGGATGTATAACCTGTATGAAGCTCTCAGCAGCTGGTCGAGCGGTTTCAAGTGGTTGCGCTGTCAGGAAAGCTTGTCTGTAATCTGACAATACAACACAAAAACAAATTGTATAAAAACAAAACACCATTAAAGGCTACCACAAATCATTGCCATGTCATTATAGCACTGGAGAAAACATAGCTGAAAAATACACATACGCACATACGCGTCTTAAAGGCCCCAATTATTTTATACAAAACAGGAAATGGTATGATTGTGGAAATCCGAATACCATATAATAAACAATATCCTTGTTCACAAGCATTATTGTACCTCTAATACAAATATATACATATAACAATACAGCCACTTATAATACTATAGCATTGCCATGTATTAAAAATACTGTTTTGAATATGTATCCACAGACAAAAACACTGACACAGACTAGAAAGGTCAACTTTACTTGTGTAAATCACACTTTAAAAGGACAACAAAATCCCGCAGCTGAAAACTTTACTGAGCATATGTAATGGCAAGACTTCATTACATGACAGCAAGGAATGAAACTTTGTTAACACTTAGTGGGGGCGGCGTGGATCGGTGGTAGAGCGGTCATCTCGCAATCTAGAGGTTGTGTGTTCGAGCCCACGCCTTTCTGACCATGTTGAATTATCCTTGAACAAGATACTAAACCCCTAGTTGCTCCTGATGCTGCGGAATAAGTAGGTGAATGAGTAGTTGAATGTAAAGTGCTTTGAGGGCCTGTAGAAAAGTGCTATATAAATGAAGTGCAATTTACCAGTGACATAGTTTAAAACTACCGTGTGCGCAGGTTTAACCAGCAGATGGAGCTTTTTTGCAGCGTGGCAAATGCCTCAAGTCAGTGACTCATAGATCCGTCAACCTCGAATCGGCTCCATTGGAAATTCCATCCACAAAATTGGTGTCAGCTTCAATAAAACCTTACCAAACAAAGTTCCAACAAACCGTGGACCTCCAACAAGCAAGATAGTGTGCCCATAAATTGGACATGAGGAATCCACAAAGTGGAGCGATGTCTTCCAGTGTGAACGGCCTCACCCCAAGCTAAATGTCTCCAAGATAAACAAGCATTCCTACCTTTGCTCCAAGGTAAGAAAGAGCTTGTAAAGTATTCATCTAAAACATAAATAACATAGTAGTTTTATTGGACCGATTTTATGATGGCAGTGATCTGTCTAGTGTTAGGCATTGTAATAGTACTGTGATATATTCTTGTGGTTTTATCTTACTTCCATGTAATCGCATCCAACTGACTGTTGGTAAGAAACCTCCCCACCCCCAAAATACAGACTGGCCAATTACAGAACAGCATTGACAGAGTTTTGACACTTTCCAAGTTTGAATAAAACGATAACATTTTATTCCATTTCTTTTTAAAACCCTTCGGCGTTATTGTGACCGGTTTTCGGCTTTTTGATGGATCTGACCAAGTCATTTCAAAATAAGATAATGCCCAGGGGATTTATTAAATTAAGTTGTCGATATATTTTTGCGCACTAGTTAAATCGCTATGTAAAAAGCAGTCCATTTACCCCTATTGATAAAGTAATTTGCTTGTCTGCATAGTCAACTGAGAACAGACTATAAAAATTAACAGGAAAGCTTTGTATGCTCCAAGATACACAATTTATTATCTGTAAAATAACAATATGCTGTTCTTGTATCAATCTATTTTCTATCCCAGCAAGCTAACTTCAGGCTAACACTGGACTGGTCACTAGCCAACTCTAGGTCAATATCACTGGCGTCGTGCCAAAAGCCTTAAGCCACAATTTGGTGAATTTATCCATCCATCCATTTTCTTGACCGCTTATTCCTCACAAGGGTCGCGGGGTTGGTGAATTTAATAATTTTTCAAAAATCTATACTTTTGGTGAGACCACACCAGTGGGTGTGATTTTTATGAATAGTGATCAATCTAAAGTGTTGAGAATGACTTTCTTTCTGATTGGGGTCTCCAGAAAAGTGACACTTTTGGAGGTACAAGGTTTTGGCCTGACACCAGCGATATAGAAAAATAACCATTCACAAGCCAACTCTGGTATGGTTAGAGTTTTCATTTAAATTTGAATTCAACATTAATGTTTTTCAAATTGCGGGAGAAGGCCAAAATAGCCAGAGAGAACCCACGCTTGGAAAGAATATGCAAACTCACAGATGTTCGGAGCAGAGGTTCGAACCCAGAACATCATACGGCGCCTTGCAAAAGTATTCATCCTCCTGACTATTTTCAACATTTTGGCACGGTACGACTACAAGTCTATATCATTGAAATTTTACGTGAAAGTGAAACACAAAGTACCACACAATCGTGAAGTGAAACAAAGTGGATATCTTATTTCAAATTTGTTTTACAACTAAAAAACTTAAAAGTAGAGTGTGCAAACGTAAGCATGACTGCATTTGATGTCATCTGTTGTAGATATAGGCAATACAGTGGCACTCCAATGATTCAATGTATTAGTTGCTTGTGTGTGCGTGTGTCTCTGCTCTTCTCAATTCCGCTCCAACTAGTTGAATGCGTAATCAAATACTACAAACTGGGAACACAATAAATCACACTTGAATTATCTTTTTTAAGGGAAGTGTCAAAAATGTGTCACATCCTGTCGCTCTCAGTCGTCTAAGGTTTTTCTATGCATATCTGTGATTTCCTACTGTGTGCCTGTTCATGAAGGCACCTGAGTTCACTGCAGGGGTGATAGTTGCTTTTTCTTTTGCTTCTCTACGATAAACATTTGCTCTTGTTACAAAATGTTTATAAAACTGACAATCAAAATCCTTGTTTTTTTCATGTGTTTATTGAAAACATGCGTAGGCATGGCTGTCATGTGGCTAAGAGACAGGCGTTGTCATGCCGGTTGGCTTGCCGTGGCTGTCGGCCATGTAAGCAAAGAAGTTACCTATGACACATTGCACGTCATGCTTCTCAACAAGGAGTGGCCAGCGAGTGCTTCAGTGTTCAATGCGTGAAGCAAACCATCTTCCTTTGCCCTCTCGTACACACGCAGAACGAGTTTTCCACATATCGGTTGACAGGTGGCCATGATGCACATGTACAGTAACTGCCTTTAAAAATACAGAGTAGGCAAGCTGTCTCATATTTAAAAAAAAAAAGAAAAAAAAGAAGAAAAAAAGATAGAGTCATTTTTTATGCTGAAACATCGACGTATGGCACTGGTACCGGTATCCCGTGCAACATTTATTTGGCACCATCCATCTTCCCTTCTACTCGTACCATCTTCGCTGTCCCCGCAGAAGAAAAGCAGCCCCAGAGCATGATGTTCCCACAACCATGTTTGACAGTGGGGATGGTGTGTTCAGACCGATGAGCAGTGTTGTTCTTACGCCAAACATAGCATTTGTCATGTAGGCCAAAAAGTTCTATTTTGGTCTCATCTGACCAGAGCACCTTCTTCCACTCGTTAGCGGTGTCTCCTACATGGTTCCTGGCAAACCGCAGTAGTGACTTCCTGTGTCTGACTTTAAGAAATGTCTTTCTTCTTGCCACCCTTCCATACAATCCAGATTTGTGCAGTACTCGGCTGATGGTTGTTCGATGGACAGATTCCCCTACCTCTGCTGTGGTTTGCAGTTCATTTACAGTGATCAAAGACCTCTTGGGTACTTCTCTGATGAGTGTTGGCCTTCTTCGGTCACAAACTTTAAAGGGCCTTGTCTTGTGGATTTGTGCTTGTTTGGTACTCCTTCCATTTATGGATGATTGATTCAACTGTACTCAGTGGGATGTTGAAACCTTGGAACATTTTTTGTTGTTGTTGTTTACTTCTCCTTCTATAAATCTGTCCACAAATTTGTCTTGGACCAGCCCCATGTGTTCTTTAGTCTTCATAATGCTGTTTTCTGTGCCGTGTGCTCTGAACAGACCTCTGACACGAGGGCTGGGTATTGCCGCCAACCTCACGATATGATACGTATCACGATACAGGGGTCACGATACGATACGTATTGCGATACATATGTATCCCAATAGATGCTCTCCAAGGCGATACGTATCGCGATATTTTACATTAATTTACTTGAATTTTATAATAGCAGTCATATGTATACCTAAAGGATATGTTAATTATGCTGGATGACAAAACTGTTTTTGTTAGTAGCTCTTCTGGTTTACCACCAAGCAGCATGCCTGGTTTAAATGTGTACGCACTGCAGAGCAGGGAGCAGTTTTCACAGACACACCGGGAAAATTTATTAATATGAATGAGCCGATATGAGCAAAAATATCAAAGTATTAAAATTACAGCTCTAAAATGTGCTTATTTTATTTTCTAAACATTTTTTTCATGTAACACATTTTATTTCGTTTTTTTAAAACAAAATATAGGAAAAATAGTGCATTGAGAAATGTGCCATGTTAAGTTTATATTTTATAAGTAAATAAATTATATTCTTCCTCTGCTTTTTTTCTTAGCAAGACACAGTGTCCAATCACTGAGCTATTTTTGCATTAATTGAAGGAAATTAACTTCAAAGAAGCTGCTGGTTTTTATTTTTTAGGTGCAATGCGAACTTCAAAGGCAAACGTTAAATGCCTATTTAAAGTTAACGAGCAATATCGATTCTGACACCTGCGTATCGATACGTGTATTATCATGAGGCCCGCAACAATATATTGCCGTATCGATTTTTTTAGCACACCCCTATCTGACACCATCACAGAACGGCTGTATTTATACTGCTTTGATTACAGACACTACATTTTATCATTAGGGCAACAGGTGACCAATTAGAACATCACCAGGCAACCTCTGAAGACTAGTGGCTACACTAAAGGAAAATGGGGCTGAATACGTTTGCACACCCTACTTTTTTTTTTTTTTGTAAAACAAGTTTGAAATAAGATATCCACTTTGTTTTACTTCACGGTTGTGTGCTACTTCGTGTTTAACTTTCACATAAAATTTTAATGAAATAAATTTATGTTTGTGGTCGTACCGTGCTAAAATTCTAAAACTCTAGGGCGATTAATACTTTTGAAAGACGCTGTATATAGGCCTATTGATTTTTGCCCTAAATGATTGTAATAATAAGGACCCAGCTGTGATACTATAATGTACACCATGCTGTGGTTGATTTTTGCTCCTTTATCTGCATGTTATGTTAGCTTTCATCTTGATTTTTTGCGTTAAATTATTTGATGTCACTTTGATATGGTGGATGCAGCTTTCAAAGTTTTATTGCTTCTGTGTCAAATATACACTGTTGGATTTTTTTCTCTCCATGAAGTGCAGATTATGGAATTGTTTTGTTTATTCCAAAAGCTTGACAGACCAAGTGTGGTACTGACCTGTGCTAAACAAGATGATGTTGATTTTATGGTCACCCTTCAGTGTTCTGATGACATGCTGGGCAATCCTCTGGGCCGAGAGTAAAGGCTCTCCCCGCATGGACTCAGACGTGTCCAGCAAAATGACAACTTCATCGGATCCAGAAGTGGGTTTGATGTCAAAATTCGGGTAAAAAACTAACATGCAGGCCTGTGGGATTGACAAGCAGGTCATTAAAAAAAAAAAAAAAAAAAAAAAAAAAAAAAAAAAAAAAACAATTCCATGAGTAAAGCTGCAGATGAAGAATGACAGACAGACACCAAACTGTCAGACCTGGCTGTCCTTGTCAGGGTGTTCTTCCACCCACATCCGTGGCAGATGTACATCCGACAGAGTGATTGACAGCTGGAATCCTTCTGGAGCTATGACCTGCCCAGGCAGCACACTCACTACCGCCTTGTAGTCGGTCCTCTGCGGGATAACACTCACGGTGTATTAAATGTATTAATATCGTGATCAGAGAGAGAAAAATTATCAGCGCTGTCACGGCATCGTGATGATGTGTGATGTTGAAAGTCATCTATGTGAGCTCTTGAAGTACTGCTGATCACACATTTTTATGTGAACTAAAATATGAAAACTGTCCTGAAAAGTACAAAAACAAATACTGCACAATTTTAAACAAGTTGCGTGCTCAAAAGACATGAAAAGTAGTTTGTTATGATCCAATAATAATACATGAAAGTAAGAATGTGACCAACCTTCATCTTAATTTTGTGCGTAATGCATTGCACGCTTCTGATCTCATACGGCATCTCAATGGACATGTCCAGGCTGAACTCTCTGAGGGGACAAATGACTTTATTAGCACACACACTTAAAAATAAATGAATCTTGTATCAGACAGATTTTCTGATGCACTGCCACATGCCAAAATAGATGCTGTTTTACAGGTAATCAGACAGCGATTTCCAGATCGCACAGCTCAATGGTGAATCAAACAACATAGCAGTTATCTGCATGTTTAAGATTTAAGAAAGTCATTTTAATGCCACTTAAATCACTTACGGCATATTATTCACAAAATATGACCACTAAAATAGGGCAATATGACCTCTTTTACATTTTCTTCATTTTTTTCTTAATTTTAAATTACACACTTACATATAGGTAATGTTCAAAAATAGGGATGTTCGATACCACTTTTTTTCAGGCCGATACCAGTATGAGTAATTAACTATTGAGTATTTACCAAATAGCAAGTACTGATTTCACTTTGATATTAAAATTGCCATCCTCCCAAATAAAAAACAAAAAACAAACAAACAAAAAAAACAAACAAAAAAAACAATGACAGATAATTTTAAACAAAGACCTATACTATATATCCCAATAAGCATTTTCCTTAAAATTGCATGAAATTAATGGCAATTTTCTATTCTTCTAAATGTTTTAATTTTCTTGAAATTAGGCTGGGTATCGGCCCAATACTGATCTCTGGTATCAACACTCACCCATCCATATTTAAAAATTTAGCGAGGGGTACCATACATTGTAAAAACCCCCCAAAAAAAAACGTGTTTTAAAAAGTAAAAAACAAAAACAAAAACAAAAACATAAATATATATATATATATATATATATATATATATATATATATATAAAAGTGAAATAGTGACATAGTGAAATAACAGAAACTTATTCTTACTTACTTCTCATAAAAAAATGTTTTTTTTACCCATAATTAAAATACACTTTGGAGTTACAGAGATTTTGCCTGATTTTCAGGTTGTTTGTAATGTTTAATTAGAAATATTTCCACATTTAAAAAAAAAATTAATTACCTAGAAATATAATAGGTAAACATTATATTACAAATAGTAATGCTTAAAATTACAGAAATGTGCTGTTAATTAGTTGTTTTTAATTACATGGTTTTATGGAAAGAGTTTTTATAATAATTTGTGTTTGATGTAATATAACAGTATATGACAAATAATAATGTGATTCATCATTCAAAACGCAAAACAAAAATTGAAAAACTAGATATTGGGTTTAAAATTGCAACAGTTTACTGTTATGTTAATTCATGTATATAGCATTTTTCCACCTTACAAAGCTCTCAAACCGTTTTACATTTTGACTACTCAGTCACCTTCTTATGCATTCTTATGCATTAGGAGTTCAGTATCTTGCTCAAGGATACTTCCACATGTTCACAAAGGGGATCAAACCTACAACCTCAGTGATACTAGACCACCACTCTACTACTGAGCCACGCCACCACTGTTTTTAGTAATTTTCGATCACATAAAATGTATACGTAGTTGGTAGTGCTGATGCTCCAAAGCAGGGGTGTCAAACTCATGTTAGCTCATGGGCCGCATGGAGGAAAATATATTATCAAGTGGGCCGCATCGGGAAAATAACGGTATATAACTTAAAAAGAATTGCCGTCATTTATACGAAAGATTTTCGTGGACTAGCCCGAAATTACGGAGCTCAACTGTAATCATATTGTTCTGAAAAATAACACAAATGCAAATGGCAACACTTTGCCGGTATGCGTTACGGACGTGTTAAATCGACCATTTTGCATATATATTGTTCCCAGAATGCATTTTGTGGCGCAGTTAATGATGTTAATCCTTGTCACATCTATTTGTGTTACCAGTAATGGAATTTTGTCATATTTAACACGTCTATGTCGGTGTATGATTAAAAAATAATAATAATAATAATTAAACAAACCGTAGTTTAAGTTGTGTGTAAAATACTGACATCCAGGACGACGAGTCCCCGTACAAGTTGCATTGCTCATCTGAGCACTGAGCACTGAAATTACAAATTCATATGTTTTGATTGTGGCTGGCTGATTAATCAGTCTGACATTACATTTTTATTTTTTTTTAAACTTTACAAAATCCTCTCGTGGGCCGGATAAAACCCATTTGCGGGCCTGAGCCGGCCCACGGGCTGTATGTTTAACACCCCTGCTCCAAAGGCAGCGTCACTCAGTTCAAGTCCAATTCTTTCCTTTGCATATTATTCACCGTCTCCAGCTTTCCCCTTTCCCTAGATTCATTAGATGTACTTTCAAAATAAATATTAATACATAGTCAATGAATGCTACCATCTCGGTCTAGAACAATACAGAAATTGTAGTTATTTTCAATAAAAACAGTCAATTAACAAACAATTTATAGTGAAATTACAGATCTTAATATTTAATTTCTCAGGAATAATAAAGCTCCCCCGAGTTTTAAAGGTGCATTAAAAAGCTGATTTCCATAAAAACAAAACAAAGCAAACATTCAGATTCATTTGTGAACATATTTTAACAATAAATATATGCATTTCTCATGTTTTTTTTTTGGGGGGGGGGGGGTAAAACAACAGAAATATTGTGTGTTTTCACAGTTAAAGTGATTTCATGTTATTTTACATTCAGTATATTAATCACTGTCTATTTTTGAAAATTAAATGATATTTTAAAAATATAGGAATAATCTGTAAAATAAACATTGAAATTCTGTTTTACGATTATTTTTTTGCAGTGTACATAATAGCTGCACCTGTTTTTAGCCTGTAATGAACCCTGTATTCATGAATTGCTAAGATATAACATAATCGTTATATAAATATGTAACTACAGCATATTACGTTGTGCAGTTTGTTTTATCGCTGGCATTGGGCAGAAATCTCATAAGTCACAATTTGGTGAATTTAATATTTTTCAAAAATCTACACTGTTGGTCATTCTGCAAGTGTGTGTCACATCCTTGTGCTTTTAAATCCAGGTTAAAAACTTTGCTTTTTTCTTATACCTTTGATTAGGGACTTTTAAATAGCTTAAATTATTATTTTTTCTTCTTTTTCCTTTTTAATTATTAGGGCCCGAGCAGCGACCGCTGCGAGGTCCCTCTTGTTTTTGTAAGAATTCTTCTTCTTCTTCTTCTCTGTAAACGATCACATTTTGAGGACCTAAACATTTACGAAAACTCACCAAACTTTGCAATCTCTTCGGGCCCGGCGAAAAATTTGATATTATGAAGTTGCCATAACAACACGACTCTATAGCGCCCCCTATCGTAGAAAAATAAAAACAAATCCCGGCCCGTTTGACCTAGAGCTACTAAAATTGGTAGGCACGTGCAGCACCCCGAGACGCACAAAAAAGTCAGTGGAAGCCATTTCCTAAAATGTACAGGAAGTGAGCTATGAATTTTTTAATGTCCAATTTTGGACTATTTTGGCACATTCACTGTGGTCATGCTTTTTCCCCCTTTGCAAACATTTTTCATCCAGTTGACTTCAAACTTGCCATGTATCATCTCAAGACCCGAGACAACAACTGGGCAAAAAAATCTTGACTTTTTGAAATACTATATGACGGGGGCGGGGCATCAAAAATTGCCTTTCAAATTTCATTTGTCCAGAAAGACAAAATGCTTAATAACTCCCATGTACAAGCTCCAAAAAATCTCAAACTTCTCATGCAACTTAACAGTCACGGCCTGAAAACATCTATATCATAAAATTCAGTTATACATATAGCGCCACCTAGTGGTGACAATAAATGTCATACTTTACGTTTTTAGCTACTGTGCCTAGCTCGTTGAAGGGATCCAGTTGAAAATTGGTCAGAAAAGCCTTAAGATGTTGATCATGCTCCACACCGAATATTGTAACTTTTCGCCAAAGGGCGTGGCCTATACAGTGCCGCAAAGTCTGACAATTTTTCGTGAGAATAAAAGCTGCTTTAACTTGACCCAGATGATCCTATCTTCTCAAAATTTCACACAATTGATGAGAGTCCAGCCCTTAAGACATCTACGAACTTATATTTCATCTCACTGATAGTGCCACCTCGTGGCAATTTTTTTTCTCACGATTTTTCTTCAATGTTTTTCTCCAACCACATTAACTGCACCTTCCTCATATTTGCTCAGATGAGGGTTTCGGCCTTCATGATGTCAAAACACGAAGTTTGTGAGTTTTCATGAATCGCTGTGGGCGTGGCTAAGCGCTGTTCGCCAAGAAAACAACGCCAATTTTGAGGGCCTAAACCGGCACAGAAACACATGAAACTTGGCACACACATCTGGCCTGGCAAAATGAGCAATATTTTATCGTGGAATGTGCTATTTTTACAAAAATGACTCAATAGCGCCCCCGAGAAGTTTTTAACGAAACAGCCCCAGTTGTATGTTTAAGCAAGAGCTACGAAAACTTTTAGGTGTATGAGGGAGCCCAAGACCTATAAAAAGTCTCTTGGACCCATATGCTAAAATGAACAGGAAGTGAGCTACGAATTTTTGAATGTCCCATTTTTTACGATTTTCGCACATTTACAGGGGCATACTTTTGCCCACTTCTCCTACACGTTTCATCCGACTGACTTCAGACTTGACCTGGACCATGTCAAGACCTGAGCCAACGACAGGGGGAAAAAATCGTGACTTTTCGAAATACGATATGATGAAGGCGGGGCATCAAATTTTGTGTTTCGTAATGAAAAAGGATATGCTTAATAACTCCCCAGTACATGCTCCAAAAAATCCCAAACTCGACATGTATATTTATAGTCAAGGCCTGAAGGTATCCCTATGACAACATTCAGTTATATATGTAGCTCCACCTAGCCCTTGAGGCATGAAAAAAAATACCCCACTTACGGTATTTTTACAAAAATTGTAAACGCATTGTAAGTGTGATAACTAAGTCATTTATGAATATTCTTTTACTTTCCACCACTCAATATGTTCACCGGCATCAGACCGATCCAAACTATATGTACTTTTTTATTTAGTTTCATTTTTTTTTTTTAAATCGCCTCTATGGACAATAAAAGCAACATTGTGCAATGAGTACGAGCGATGATGTGTATATGTACTTTTGCAAAAAATACCAATCAGGGCAACTCATTGCCTAAAAATAAAAAAAAAAGACGCTGATTTTTGCAGATCTTAACAATCACCAAAACCCATTGAGCTCGACACACTCATCACACCTGGCAAAAAAAAAAAAAAAAAAAAAAAATGTAATGGTTTATCATGCCATTTTCAAAGAAATTCTGCTTCCACTATTTGAGAAGCACTGCCCTAACCCCACCCATAACCCAATTCAAACCTAAACTCTAAAACCAAGTCTTGACCTTCAAAAAGAGGTCTTGAGAAGTGAGGACCGACCAAAATTTCCTCACTTCACACAAATGTCCTCATTATGTTGGATAAAGACATATTTTGGTCCTCACAATGTAGTATGTACACCCCTGCATGTGTGTGTGTGTGTGTTATTTTTACAAATTACTGACCATCTAAGTGTTGAAAATGGCTTGCTCTCTTTGATGGCGTAATGTTAATTTTTGAGTGTTTTTGGGGTCTTCTGAAAAAAAATATTTTGGAGGTACGTTTCGGGCTGACACCATTTTTTGTTCTTTGCTGATTTTATTTTGCTTTGTTTTACTCTGCTCACTTCTGCTTGATCAGCATTTCAGATGAAAATCTGTTCTTACTTGGATAAATAAAAGTTTAATTAATTAATTAATTAATTAATTAATTAAAAAACTCACCATCACAACCGAATCAAAGCATACTTTTTTGTTTTAAAACGTTTGGAGTGGATGGATTGAGAAAAATTAAAACAAAAAGGTATTTCCAGTTTTGTGATGACTTCTACAACATCTAAATTCAAGCAAACCTTGTACTTGCTGCGTCATCCGTTACACACACTTTGTCCACAGTCACCTGTTGAAAGCACAAAAACATCTGAGTTTGCCTGAATCTGAATTTCTTTCTAGGTCCTAAAATCATAATAATAATAAAAAAAGCCCTGTAGTTTCTATTTGAATCCTAGCCAGTTCCGTCTCACCTGCGTAGTCTGGTTGAGCGCTGCCCTTTCCTGCCACGGTGCAACACTGCCAGGCAGGGCAAAGAAAACACTCCCGTCCTTGACGATGAGCTCGGACACAAAGGTCACTTTAATGAGCACGCTGGCGCCTGCTGGCAGGTTGCCCACGCTGATGGTGAAAACGTCCTGCAAGGAAGGGTTAGAGGCCGCACTGCATGTGACATCAACTCTATTGACTACTAGTGTTGTGAGTGTGGATGTGTGTGCGCGTGTATGGCTTGCTCACTGGGGCGTCCTGGTCCATGAGGTAGGCTCCATGGCCCTTCTCTATAGCCTGCTTGTACTGCTTACGGGCCTGCTCTTTCTCCTTCACCTGACAGACAAAGACATGCATGTAAACTGGTATGAAAGAGATCAGACAAGCGACTGAACTCTCAATTCTGGATTAGTGCCGATTGTTGACTGTTTGACAATCCATTCTGTTTTGTTCATATAAAGTCTTAAATCGATACGATATTTGTCAAAAAGATGCAAAGGATGTGTGATGTTTGTGTGTTTCGCTCTTGGTTGCCTTTTTCTCATATTTTTTCTGTAGCTAGATTGTCACGCAAAATGGCAGCATAGCTCACAAGAGGTCAAAGGATAAACTGCGCTTTTTTTCTGCCTTTCTGAGAAGAAAAATAACAAGAAATAAGAAAAAAAGATTCCGGATTTACCATATGTATTGTTTGGCTTATGAAAGAGCAAAAAGGCTTGAACATTTTTATTATTATTGTTATTATTATTATTATTATTATTATTATTATTATTATTAATTTATTAATGTATTTATTTATTTATTTTTAAATGACCATCCATCAATCCATTATTTAAGCTGCTTGTCCTCATTTGGGTGGTGGGTAAATTCAGTCTATATAAAAATAAATCATTCACGGTACTCCTCTACTTAAAATGTAAATTTTTTGTATGTGGGAGGAAAATTCAATATCAGCAGACATGGCCGATCTCTTGACTGTGTGACATGCTACAGTTTCAGATAAACTTCATAACTAAGAAAGCTACGTTTATTTAAAGGTTGCTTGTTTTTTGCGATTATATGTCACATTATGGCATAATACGGTTCATATTCAGACATCCTTCTTTTATATTGTCATTTAGAGGACGTTATGAGCCAGAGAAAACACACGCCCACATTTTGTTTCCACGTGTTAGAATTAAAATGAGGATATGCCCGTCTTTACAAGTTGGATTACTGTAACTGGTCTTTGACATTTTGATAGATGTTGAACTTTTGTATTTTTAACCGTAATAGTGAATAATACAAAGACAGAATGGCAGGGTGTGATAGACCAAGGGACTATAGGGAACATGACAGTAAACTGCATGTAATAATTTTTGGCTCGCTCATCATGCATATACACGTTGCATTCCGAGAAGTACAAGAAGAAGAAATAGAAGAAGCATCTTTTTGCGTCAACCCCTGTACGGTGTAAGGAGAAGCAAAAATAGGCAGTTTTTGTGGTCACTACACAGCAATGTCGAAAGTGTTAGAGAATGTCCACACCAATAGAGTGTTAATCTGACACTTTTCAAAATGTTAACTTTATTCACACTTAACCAGTGTTACTCCAACACTGTATCGTGTAAAAATCTATACTGTTATACACTGAGTAGTGTAAAAAGTACTCTATACTAGTGTCAGTGTTAAACATTTGAGTCTGCCAAACTACAATTAACTCTGGTGTTTAAACATGAGTGTATAGTGTCAGTGTTAAAAATTTAACTCAAACTACACTTTACTCTGGTACTTCATTTAGTGTTTTTCCTCCTTACAAGGCCCTCAAAGCACTTTACATTTTAGTATCAGGAGAAACTGAAGGTTCAGTATCTTGCTACAGGATACTTTGACATAGTCACACTGGTCTGGGATCGAACCCACGATCTCAGGGTCAGGAGACAACCACTGACCCATGTTGCCCCAGCAACAACCGCATGTATTGCTGTTGAAATTCCGACAGCGTGCTGGAAATTTGGAAAATTTCTCCTTCACTGGGAATGAGGGTGTGGTCAATTTAACACTCAAGGTAGTGCTATTTAAGTTGCACCCAACATCCACCCCAACAATAAAGGACATTTACTCTGACAGTGTAACTTTTTCTCCTAATCGTGTTAAAATAATATTGCTTACTGCATATTTGATCAAACACTGGAAATTTAACATTGTGACCGATTTGTTGTGCAGAATGTTCCGTGATACAGGGTATTAAATAATGCGAGCCTGGAAGGCTCATCATTTTTTCATACTGACCAGCAGTTAGCATCTTTCCTTAGAGCTTGTGTGAGTAGAATGATTTTAACTTGAAAGCAATATTTGGTTTTGTTAAATTTTCCCTCTTTTTGATTATTTTAATTTTATATTAATTTTTGGCTATTACAGCTTTGGGACTATTGCTTCTGCAATTAAATCTTCTAACTTAAATTTAAAGCTATTTTGTCATTCTTATTAAGTTTTCCACTTAGAGCATTTAGTGAATGAATAACTACACCCATTTCATCGGTCACTGTCATAAAGATGACCCCATAGTGTATTTAGGCTCACCAGCAATTAGTAACGAGTCCGAGCCATCTTTACAAAGACAGCTAAACTTATCTAGGTCAATAACAAAAGCCAAAGTCCATTCGCGAAAGAGGTGCTGTAAAAATACCGTGTTCAGTTTAGCGCCTTATTTGAATTAAGACTGAACTGAATTAAGACCAGACTTGACCGGTATAAAATTAAGGCAGTTAGAAACCTAGAGGAGTCTTTCTCGACGCCGACTTTCCCCTCTTCAACACCATGTTACTACGGAAGAGGAAAACGAGGAGTTTTAACCCTTTAATTAAACGGAGAGCCAGCCCACATAAGCGGATTTGACAAGATACTGTACCTGTCCCACCACATGTTTTCCATTAATGAAGGCTTCAAAGCCGCACACGGCTCCGTAATCATCCAAAGGGAAGACATACTTGGCTTCAATGGGCACGTTGCTCTGATTGGTGTACTTTTGGAAGATGATGACCTACAAAAAGATAACATGATAAAATACATGTCTGTCTTCCAGGATGGTGCAACTTGAAGACATATAACCAAAGTCACTTAATGTGAAAAATGTTCCTACATGAGAGAGCAAATCCATCAACTTGCACTTCACGTGTACAGCCAGCAGGGGGAGCTGCTGCCCTGAGTTGTCCAGCAGTCCTGCAGTCACATCGTCCAATGGGTTCTTTATGCTTCCAAGGCCATCATGATCATCAGGAAGGACCGCTAAGAAAAAGATACATACACGCACACACATTATCATGATGTCATTATGTCGCCTCCTGAGTGTTATAGGCAAAGCCATCATATTTAAAAATAATACCTCTATTTTCTCTACAAAGATTACATTGTTATACAAAAGGAGTGGTTCAAATCATTGTACTCCTTTGTAATGATAAATAATTTTCATGCAGCTAGCCGACATGCACGCATCGTGGGAATGTCCGGATGGTCCATTAAGTCTTGTATCAGTTTGGGAGTTGCTACTGTACTAAAAACTTGTGCTCAGCTTCTTTGCCAAGTGATCCTGAGAGAAAACTCTTGGCGAAGGAACTTTTAGTGCCAATTAGGAGCAATGCTACAATAGGAAGCTCTGTGAACACGGCCCCTGAGGTACTTCAACGTGAAATCACTTTTCTATTTTTATTTATTTATTTCAGAGCGTTTGAATGTAATCAGCTACGAATGTCATCTTGTGGAGATGAGACTTTATGATGCGCGTTTTTAAAGAGAACACAATTAAGGCTGACCTACCGTTGACTCCTCAAATGAAAAAATTAAAATAATAATGTGACTTCTTTGTACAGCTTAATAACCAAGCATGTGAGTGCTGCGCAGTGCTCACATAAGTCAGCAGGGGGCAGACAAGACTCAGCCAAGGTGTCTACAGTTGGGTTGAACGCCTTCACTTGCTCTCCATCCATGCTGAACCGGACAACATATTTCAGTTTGACCTGGTCCGGACTGTACACCACGTACTCATCACCCTGGAGCATGGAGTGGAACAGAATTAGCTACAGCCATATTTGAACTGTAACCTTTCTTTCTAAGAGGAATTCGATCAAGGTGTCTTTATAAAAAAACACAGGAAGGTGCAACCAGATCAGTTAAGCTACATTAATTATTGAGGAATCTAACACCCACCCATCCATTTTCTGGGCAAGAGGCAGGGCTCACCCTGAGCTGATTGCCAGTCAATCACAGGGCGCAGAGACAAACAACCATTCACACTTACGGACAATTTAGAGTAACCTAAGCCTAAATCTCTAAACTCAAACTCCACCTTTAGAGCAACAATTTCGGTAAAAATGTGCTTCAAAAGTCAAACTAAACCATTTGAATCACTGCAGCAATCACTTCATTGAACACAATATTATTATCATATCAAATGCAGTAAGAAATGGACATTTGCGCCATTGTGGGAGTGAACAAAGTAGACATGCTTGCTGGCAAATGAAGCGGCTCCTCTCATTTCATTTACAGACGAGGCACACTGTCTACAGGGAGGAAGTGTTAGAAGTGCAGGTGATCGACATAACTGTAAGAAGATCTCCACTTGATGATGTAAAGCTGGTCGTTGTGAAGTGTCCCTGTGTGAGAACATCGCCCCCCACATCTATAGCTGTGCAGTGGGAGTGGTTTTAAAAATACAGTGGAGCCTCAATTTCCAAAAGTAATTGGTTCCATGATCATGTTAATAACCTGAAACGTTCATAAATCAAGGTAATTTTTTTTTCCATTGAAATGAATGGAAAAAAAAATTGAATATAAATAAAATACAATATAGAAATAAGTGTAAACACATTATACAGAAATAATATGTGATAGTTATTTATTGATAATATAATACTATTATACACACGATTATAAAGAAATAAAACATTTGAAAAGAGTGATAGTTATTTATTACTCTTTAATTTTAAAAGGAATCTCGACTGTAATGACAAGTTTGCGCTATATGATTTATTTGGTTGCTACTAACATAACTATGAGATTCATTTTTCAAAAATCATTTCTAGTTTAATACTTTTTGTAGACTTTTTATTTGTATGTATGCCGCCATTGTTTACCTTGCAACGTATTCTGCATAGTGATGTATGAAAGCCACTTGACGCTCGCTCTCTGCTGAGCAAAGCCAAACGAGTATAAACAAATAGCGAGGTAAGCCTTCCTTCGTTACTAAATAAGCAACATGTGATCAGGAGAGTCACCCTCTCACAAGTGTTCTCGTCATTGACTAAATGCATTCAGCAGACTTTGATCGCCCCTTTAGGAATATGATGCAGTCCGTGCCACGAAAACAGTAAGTAGACGTAATTTTTCTATGAAAATTTTGTGCATAACTGGAATTGTTCGTAAACTAAGACGTTCACAACTTGAGCTGTTCACTCATTTTTAAATATGATGATAATAATAATAACAACAACAATAATAATAATAATAATAATAATAATAATAATAATAATAATAATAATAATAATGCGTTAAATTAATTGATTACTACAATGATTCAGAGGCTTCGCTGAGCAATGTTGTCATATTTATGAATGAAATCGTGTTAAACCACCTGCACCAAAACATAGACCTGCTTTCAGCTAGCCTGATGAGTAGTCTAATTTCAGCCATAATATTATCAGGTGTGTCGGGGGGGTGCACAGCAGTGTGGTCTGCCAAATTTCCAAACATGGTAGAGAAGGCTTGTACCTACGCGGAAATTAAGAAGTGACAGTTTTTATGCCTTTTGCATGTTTGCTCTCTAATGAAATACAGCCTATAGAGCCCAAAGAAGAAAAACGTTATGCTAGAGCAGGAAAGGAACTTATTAAAATAGGAAAACCCTGCCTGGCTTGCTCAGCAAAAAAAGGCTTCGCAGAACAATATGTGCAAAAACACAAATGAAATTCACCAAACAGATGCTAATATAATACAAGAGCTTTAACACAAATCTGCCTGTAAAATAATAATACTGTATCAATACCATTGATTAAAACCCTTAGACAAGCTTAACTATTTAGTCACACGGACAAAACTGAGAGCCCTACCTCAAACTCGGAGTGAGCGGTGGGTGTGCGGCGGACAGCATGCACGCTGTTGTGCCCCTCAGGGGCCCGAGTCAGAGTGGGGTCTCTCTGGTGAAGCTCCAGGCAGCGCCCCAGGGCTACGTCACAAACCAGTAGCAGCCGAGAGCCGTCCGTGACACTGGGTTTAGAGTACTTTTGGCAGATGCTGTATGGAAGATAGAGGAGGATATGCATAGTGAAGATGGTTTGTGAGGGTGAAAAGGTAAAACAATGCACAGCGGTTGCGTGCTGAAAAACAAATGTGTGAGATATCAAAGTTTAAAAGCATGTTCTTAATGTTTACGAACCTCATGCTATCGCTGAAGTATATGCCATTTCCAAGACTGCCAGCATCTGTACGTTCAATCCCATGATGTTCCACTCCAACACAAGGTAGCAGCAGACCACTAAGAAGAGAGTCAAGGTCAAACGCATTGATTGTTGGCTTGAAGAAACAGCAGTGGGTGAAGATGGACGTTCTCACTCCAATTCCACCCCCCCTACATTTTAAGCCCGAAAGGATATTACACTAGAAGTAAACGGTAGAGCTTTAGAGAAACAGCTTGTAACATTGTTTTTAATAGTATAATTAACTTTGTTCACTGTTACCAGGCCTTGCATTTTAAAGTGGAAGATGACATTTCTTGACAACACGTGTTATATGTGACTTCACTCGTCAATATATGACGTTCTGATGTATTACATTTGTGGAATATGAGTTATGCAACAAAATCCAGCCGTTTTTATCCATGTCAGGGGGCGGCCATTTTGCCACTTGCTGTCGACTTAAGTTGACATCACAGTTGCTCAGGGCAAAGGCCAATCACAGCTCACCTGTTTTCTGTCCTCTGATTGGTTGTTACCTGAGCAACTATGATGTCATTTTCACTCGACAGCAAGTGGCAAAATTGCCGCATTCTGATATTGATAAAAACTGCTTGATTTTGCTGCTCGACTCATATCAACTCACTAACACAATATTAACCAGAATGTCGTATTTCGACTAGTGGGGCTGCTTAGAAAATATTTTTAGTAATTTTTGGGGGGTTGACTTTCTCTTTAAAAGTAAACCCTACCGTAACTGTGAGATTAATTTTTCAAAAAATCATTTCCAGTTTAATACATTTTGTACAAACTTTATTTGGACGGACGCCGCCATTGTTATTTATTTCAGGGCGTAGTGACGTAGAATGACGGCTGGCTCACTGCCGTCATATGTGAAAGGGTATAAAGAAAGCGAGGTAAGCCTCCGTAGCGTTCTTAAAGAAACAACATCCGATCGGGAGAGTCACCCTCCCCCACGCCGTGCTCTCGTCATTCAACAGACGCATTTAAGAGGTTTGATCGTCCCTTTAGGAACGCTATGAAGTTGGATTAAAGAACTCAGCAAAGCAAAGCAAAGCAAATTATATCATATCATATCATATCATATCATCTAGGACCCACAATTTGTGATTGTCTAGAGCTGGGCATTCCATCAATATTGACGGAAGTTCAATGACGGACGCCTGTTTTTTTGGGATGAATAATGAATGACGGGAAACTTTGAAAAATTGATGGACTAAGCAACTCTAGAACTGCGAAATGTAACAAAATGTTATTTTTAATACTTAATTTGAGCTGGTCACATAAATTAATAAAAGTTTGTTAAAACATTATTTCATCACTCAATAGTACCATCCATCCATTTTCTTAAAACCACTTACTCCTTCCAAGGGTCACGGGGGTGCTGGAGCCCATCCCAGCCAGCTACGGGCAGTTGGCGGGGTACACCCTGAACTGGTCACTAGTTCATCACACTAATAAATTGAAATTTACTGACGGTCCTAAAATAATGACTGCAATTTAAGAATGATGGAAGTGCGGTTAAAATAACGCCGACAGATTGACAGATTATCGATTACAGTGAAACAATGACAGACTGACGATGACGGAATGGTGTCCGGGCCATTGACGAATGACGGACCGTCGAAAAAATATGAATTTGTCACACTTAAACTCACCGCGACAGAATTCCAACAAAGTTGCTGGCGCTGGAGGAGTGAAGGAGCGACTTGATGTTGCCGAGCTTGCCCTGAAAGGTCTGAAGCTCCACGGCTCTGCTGACACGTAACACCTGATGGATCTGCACAGCTCTGCAAATAAGGTAGGCATTTACTTCACAAGTAGCTCTTATGAATGAAAAGTAAGCTTTTATCAGCCTACTGGGATCAATCAAGCCTGAAGCAGACCCACAGGAGCTGTGGCTGAAAAGCCCCCCTGTGGGGATGAAACTGCAGAGTGTGTCTCCAAATCAGTGTGCTAGTCATCTATTGAGTTTGTCAGTAAAGCTTAAAGTGTCATGTGTTAAAGAATCTTTCTACCTTAAATGGCTACGCGCAATAAGGTGGGACGGACAACTGCATGCTTCATGCAAGTCACCTTTTGCTGAGCTACACCAACAGATAGACTGGAAAAACCACAGCACAGAACAGAGATGTGACACCTTCCTGGTAGAGCTCTATTCATTCAATAATACTTCATTTAATAACTTCTAAATTTTAAATATATTTAGGCTCTTTAAATTGTAATTATTGTTGTGAACTCGTGGGCGTTTCTACACTCCCTGGGTGCCCCAGGCAAGGAAGACAATAGAGGCTACTCCTCATAAACAAAAACAGAACAATTAATAAGCAAAGATATCTTTGATTGAATAATTGGATGAATAGAATATTATTAAGGAATGAAATCAAACTTTACATGTACTGTAAATAGGTTAAAAGAACCTCCAAAAGGTACATTATGGGCAGTATGGTGATCAACTACCGTAAAATAATGCATTTAACATGTACCTGTGCACAATTTGGTCCCTCAAAATCCATCAATCCATCAATCAATCAATCCATCAATCCATCAATCCATCAATCCATCCATCCATCCATCAATCAATCCATCAATCAATCCATCAATCAATCCATCAATCAATCCATCAATCAATCCATCAATCAATCCATCAATCCATCAATCAATCCATCAATCAATCCATCAATCCATCCATCCATCCATCCATCCATCCATCCATCGTCTTGACCGCTTATTCGTCACAAGGGTCGCGGGGGGTGCTGGAGCCTTCCTCAGCTGGCTTTGGGCAGTAGGCGGGGTACACCCTGAACTGGCTGCCAGCCAATCGCAGGGCACACAGAGACGAACAACCATCCACACTCGCAAGCACACCGAGGGACAATTAACCTGCCACTCATGTCTTTGGAATGTAGGAGGAGACCGGAGTGCCCGGAGAAGACCAACGCAGGCACGGGGAAAACATGCAAACTCCAGGAAGGCCGGAGCCTGGACTCGAACCCGAGTCGTCCCTCAAAATCACCCTTAAAAAGCTGGTTTTTTTTTGTTTTTTTTCCCCCTCTGTACTTGTGTATAATACAGGCCCTTTATTATAATGGTCAACTTTTTTTTTTTGAGTGCCAAAGATACTTTAACAATTTCTGAACAATTCTGGGCTGCTGAGCTATAAATGACATCTATTTATTTGAATTGGCTGTAGTTTTAGATAAATTGCTATTTTGACAATTACTTAATTGATTTCTTGAGTTTTTTTTTTTTTTTTTTTTTTTTTTTTTTTTTTTCCTTGCCCTTTTGTGGTTTGATCAGCGGGGATGTCATTGCTATTTATCAACTCTGGGCATGTGAAGCCCTTTGAGATTGTTGTGTGATTAAGGGCTATGTAAATAAACTTGATTTGACTTGACTTGATAATTCATTTGGGGATATCAAAAATGCTTGTCATTTATTCTCTAATAAAAGTTGAACTGTCAAAAACTGTGAAAACTGACACAAAACCAAATATGAATGTAAACTAATCCTAACTTGTCATTTTATTGTCTTTGGGGGTTTCTAGTTGTGTTTTTGAGATGGTCAAAGGTCTGCCGTCTCTCAGGGCGCCCTATTGGCCATCAGACATCAACAACTAGAAAAGGGCCAGTTTGTGGGGGATTTATTACATATTGCTGTTGCAGTGTCTAAAGCAGTGACATTTTGTCATTGTATGGGCCGATGTCAGCTGTCCTTTAAGGCCCTCTTCAGCTCATAATTATAGTTAACCAACACAACATGCATTACCCAAGGAGTTTTTATTGTATTTTTTTATTTATTTTTATTTTTTTAGGTGATATAAAGAGGGTCCTCAATTTATGACAAGTTGAAATGGCGGTAAATGAAAAGTGCATTCTTGTGGTACGTCATCACGTAATCTTGTGCAGCTGCACAAACAATTTCATTGAATGTCGTACGTAATTTCTAAACGTCATATGTCGGTACCATTATTTGTTGATACCGTTGTATGTTGGTACCATGGTAAACGGAAATTCACCGTTCCTATACAGTATTTTTCTCTGGATTACGCTATGCGGGACTAATTTACTATTGGTGGCAACAGCAAGCTGGCTTAGAATTTGTATTATAATAATGTAAGAACACAGTAACAGTCACAGTCCCTTACTGTATATCCTCCTCCCTTCATCATCAGGCTTTGCAGTAGTTGACTTTCGCTGTATGCTACTTCAGCTTCTATCTTGATTTGTTTTGCATGATTTCCATATGATACCGCAGATGTAACTCTCTTACCTGTCCTCGAGCAGAGATGACACAGTGCGATATTCGCTGCAGCCGGGCTCGACCGTTTCAATGCCGCACCTCAGGGCGCGAAACTTGCCAATGCAGGATGGGGCGGGGCTCCTCAAAGTCATCTCACTCACATTCAGGATGTCTCGAATAAGCTAGACAAGAGAAACAATTAATCTCTTGTCAGTCTTGATGACAGCCGTGTGTGTATGGCAGAGAGACAAGCGCATTTTTTTGTTTCCTTAGGAGCAGGGATATGCGGTAGATAATTTTCGGAGTCATTTGACACAAAGAGCCTCAGTCCTGCAACAAATGTTTGTGGCGAATGTGTGCATGACTTAACTGTCAATCATATTGCAATTCGTTCTAAATAACACCACATCAGTCATTTTGGTCCCAGTGAGAACAGTACGTAGTAACTGGATCTCCTTGTATGTTTTTGACGCTATAGCAGCATGTAATTAGGGAGTAGCTTCTTTCTCATTCATGCAGGAAGAGAGTGCCAAGTGTGAGCTCCAAACGTGGTCGGTCACATTCTGAAATGTTTGGCTTGCTTGGAACTTCACCACAGGGACACCGTGTTCCTCTGCAATAATCGTTTCACATATAATGAAATTGCAGAATTTCAGCTGCTATTAACTGAATTTGGCAAAAACGTACACGACTCGACACCGGGTGTAATTAGCGTACATTAATTCATTTATTTTCTGAACTGCTTATCTAAGGTTGCATCTGGGATAGCCTCCGGCGTGCTGGAGGCTATCCCAGATGTCTTTGGGAAGAAGGCAGGGTACATCCTGAACTGGTCGCCAGCCTTGAAGAATTAGCCTTGAACCTTTTTATTATCATTTTGTCCTTACAATGACACACTTGAATGTAGCATGTTGTGTTTTTGTAAAATAGAACAAAAACTAAAGAAAAAAAAACAAATGGAAGGGAATATAAATCTGAAAAGTGTGGTGCACATTTATATTCACCCACCTATACTCTGATATACCTAAATACCTAATGAATAAATAAAAGTCCACCCATGTGTATAGTGTAATTTACTCTCAGTAAAAATACACCTACTAACACAGTGGTTCGGTGAGTCCGGGGTTTGGCGGAGGTCAAGACATACACCCAACTCAATTGTTGCGTGATGAAACGCCCCACATGGCCATCATTGGCTGATAATGCTACAATTGCTTGGCCTGTCTGAGCTGCAAGGAATTTGGTGCGCTCAGTACTCAACGTTTGACTGTTGCTCTGGTACATTGTGTGATTTCTTTATTATTGTAATGACTTCCTAACTATGTCGTGCAAAACAGGAAAGTGGTCAGACGAATATGTGCAATATGAATTCACATGTATAATTGAACGTGTGGAGCTCCACATGTTTCAATTCTGCACCTTTGCTGTTTTCATTGTATCTGTTTCCCTGCGCGGTTCCATCTTAAGACAATAGCAGGGGTTGTTTTAAAGTGCTTCCATTTTCAAAGAACAGCGAGGGGCACTTTGAGCCGTTTTAGTTGGTAAATGTGTTCATGCTTTTTTTTTTTTTTTTTTTATTACCTATGACGATGAAGACATTTTCATAAGTTGCAGTGATTGGTCAAAACAAAAGTTTGGTAGGTGTGCACAAATTGCCACATCGCCCAATCACCTCTAAGTATTATGCTGAATGTCCCGCCTTTCCCAAACAGATCACGTTGAAGCAGATCCAGATTGATAATGAGTGATTCACATTATCTAACTAGCTCCTGCCAGGTTATTCGTTTGACGTATCTTAGCCAATTTGCAAAGGTTTGGAGATGCTAGAGATGGCCCCAAAACCTTCAGAACTTTCTATTTTCAAAGGGTTGGCATCTTAGAAAAGCTTGCTAAATACAGAACGTGACAAGAACATATGATGGCGATGCCAATATTTATTTATTTTTTTGACAATTTCCAATGTCAGAGAATTCTATGCACAAAATGCATAGAAAAATAATTAAATGCTGAGAATGAACAAACACTGCACAAGTTGATAAACTAGATAAGGAATAAATATAACACAGCAGAGTCATTTCTAAATAAAAATTCATGACATCAGTGCTGGAAGCAACAGAAACTGTTTAAGCCATGCCAGCTGGAGTTGCGTCACAAGTAACCCCAGCAAATATGTATGTGCCTTTGATCTTTTGGACAGTAGACTAGTTTGTTGACTATAAATATCTGGGAATGCAATGGTGTTCTATATTTGTAGTGTGCATATGCACTTGATTAATACTAAAACTTGGATTAAGCAGAAAATGTAAGCGGTTCGATAGCTTTCCACACACTTGAATGGCATGAAGGGAAAAGAGATGAGAAGAGCGCATCACGGTCATTTAGGACATTGGTAAACTCATTAGTAAATTCCAAATATTAGTTATTATTGTTAAAAGTATTTTTTTTTAAACAAATAACTGTAGTTTTAGTACATTGCACATCTAAGGTAAAAGTTTGTTTTTTTTTCTCCCCTAAAAGAGGTTCCATCATCATTTGTACGTGTGCATGGTCTGAGGAGGTTCTACATTTTTTCGCACAATACACACAATTTCAAGTTTGAAGATACTGATGAATCACAGATTTGAGCATGCACATTGCACTGTTAGCTACACATACATCCAGCGCTACAATGGAATGGTTTAGACCAAAGAATATTCATGTGTTAGAATGGCCCAGTCAAAGTCGACACCTAAATCCCATTGAGCATCTGTGGCAAGACTTGAAAATTGTTGTCCACATGTGCTCACCATCCAATCTGTCTTAACTTGAGCTTTTTGCAAAGAAGAATGGGCACAAATTTCAGTGTCAAGATGTGCAAAGCCGGTAGAGACTTACCCTAAAAGATTTGAGCTGCTGCAGCAAAAGGTCGCTGTACAAAGTATTGGTGTAGGGGACTGAATACAAATGCACTCCACATTTTTTTAATTGTTTAAAATTTTGAAAACCTTTCCATTCCACTTTACAAAGTGTGCTACTTTGTGTTGGTCATACACACGTAAAATCGGAAGAAAAACAAAACAAAACAACAAAAAAACTTATTTTACATTTGTGGTGGTAAGGAAGCAAAATGGGAAAAAATTCAAGGGGTATTGACCATTTTCTCAAAGCACTGTATCCACCGGATCTTCACTTCCAACATGGCAGACAAACAAATGTGATTGAAAACTATCTATCTGAATATCTATTACTTGTTACAAATATACTGTACATACAAGCAATTCATTTCAACAGGTTGTGATTGTTTGTTGCTAATTATATCTTGATCATTTTACAAATGTGCTTCTAAGACTGCTAATTTGTGTTTAAAATACATTACATTTACCAATTAGGGTAAAAGTAAAACAATATTTCAGGTTATTTTCAAGCTATTTTAAGGTGAACTTACATATTTTTGTGTGAAGTCTATAAATTTGCCCTATAAGGATCTAATATGGGACAATTAGGGGAGGGGAGGGTGTAATAATTATACATGAATTGAGATGAAGGCAGCTAAATAAAAAAAAATATAAGTGAAAGTGAGTATATTCTTTGCTGTTGAAGGCTGTCAGCGTTTCAAATGTTCAAAAGCAGAAGAAAAAAAAAACAAGCTTGAGGGTATTTTTGTGAGTTCATCAAAGTGGTTTCGACAGGCTTCAGAAGCAGAAGAAAGCACAACCAAATTGAGGAGGCAAAACAAAACTCTCTTTGGGCTGTTATGTGGTTTGTTACAAGCCGGCAATATTAATTGCAATGGACAGTTATCTGTTGCAGCAGTGTGAATTGTGCACTGGTAAACACTTATAAAAACTCCCCTTCCTAGTCATTATGACATTATTATCATTATACTTTTTGTGCATATGACACACACTAAACGTGTGGTTTGTCATACCTGACAGAGGTCCAGTTTTTGTGAGATAAGCTTGGCATCGCAATCTTCACTGGGCCTTATGTGTGGCAGCAGGGTGTAAACTTCAAGCAGCAGAGCGAGCGCTGCGGCATGCTCGCCCTCCTTCAGTTTTCTCTGCGCTTGAATCAACAAGCCCTCAGCTCTGCTCACCTAATAACACACACAGGATGGAGCACAAGAACACTGAATGTAGAGTCCCATTTGAATCAAGGTGGCCTTTTTGTGTGAGGGCATGGAGTTGGCATTTTGTGGCTTCTCCCCGGCTAGTTGACTTCATCCATGACAGACTGCATTATCTTAAATGTTGGTTTAAAAAAAAACAAAAAAAAAACAAAAAAACAAAAACAAAAAAAAACGTTGCTAGGTTACCTGAAGTCTCTATGGGGTATATGCCACAGAAGAGGCGGGACGTGATTTTGCACAACAGTTTATTTCCGGTCCGAGTTGCGAACGCGGAACCGAGGACACAAAGTCGGAAGCACCATTATTTTTGCAGCCCGCACGCCGCAAACCGAACCGGAATCAAACTGTTGTGCAAAAAACAGTCCCGCCTCTTCTGTGCCATATACCCCATTACAAAACCTTAGGGATGTTCGATATTACACCCCCCCCCCCTTTTTTTTCCCCCAGATACCAGTACGAGTACTCAATTCTTTAGTCGATACAGATACCAATACCACTAGTGTTTTTGATACCTAAAATTTCTCCCCAAAAACAATGTCTATATGTAATTATATATATATGTATATGTATATATATATATATATATATATATATATATATATATGTACAAACACAGAGTTGTCCCCTTCAATTGCTTTATGTCAATTTTTCCTCTTTCCCAAACTCAGAGGGTCATCAAGTGGACCCATTTTGATGATGTATGACATCAAAATGGCCGTGACGATGGAGCTGTGGAGGATCCTGGAAGAATCCTTCCAGGTGTGCTTGAAGGTGGGACAGAGAAGGTAGCAAAAAGTGCATTACATTCCAGGGGGATACCTTCAAAGGGAGAAACTCGTACTTTGTAGTTAAGATTTCAAACATTATCTTTTGTGAATTCGCTGCTGGAACTCTGACACAGTAGTCAACATTCACCATCTTTTTGCGACAAACAGCATGCTGGACATGGTACAAACAGGAATGCCTTACGTCATTGAGGCTGAGTTTGTTCACAGGCACTCTGAGGATGTTGCCAAGGCAACCCAGAGCCTCAGTCCACAGCAGCTCCACAAAGACGGCCACGTCTTGTGACAAAACTCCGATGTTCAGCTTTTCGTCCAGCAGCAGCTGCCAGTTGAACAAGGTATGTATCAATCAGCAGCATAATAGTGACAGAGACGATTTGCTGGGCGTTTGAGTAACCCTGTGACATTTGCAAGACTCTTTCAGACTGTGTCGGCACATCCGCGGCACCGTGCGTGGCATCAACCTATTGATGCGTGAATGCTACTCAAGTGTGCGACAACCATTTATTCCTGTGGAGCCTAGTCATACTTCTTAGGAAAGCACTTTTAGCACGAGTGCTCAGTAAAATATGCCAATGTGAAGCATGGTTCTACTTTACAATAAGATTACCACAATGAAGGGTGAGAGTTTGTTTTTCCTAAATTGCTATCACGCATATTGATTAAAATGTATCATATTTAAACACACCTTAAATATACCTAACAATAAGACAACCAATATCAAACAGCCGTGAACCTATTACTTGTCCTTTTGTTAGTTTGGGAACATTTTTGGGGGTATGTATATAATTAAAAATTTGGGGGTGACATTAACTTTTAAATAGACCTGCATTGCCAGGTCAATAGACATGAAACCAAAGAACCTATGTAGCAAATATTATGTTGCAGCATGCCAACTGCATTTAAGCTGGACAATAATTGCTATGAACTTATTTGCTCCCCAAAACATAGAAATATGTTCTATTTTAAATGTTTAAAGTGTCCCAATAACGTATTTATAATTTTTTTTTGTTTTTTTTTATGCTAGAGTATACAGAAGGCTTTGATGCAGCCTTTGAACTGCAGAGAACGAGTGAAACAATGGTAGTAATTACAAAAACGGCCAGCAGGTGGCAGCAGCGTATAAGAGATCAACCAGGGCCATGTTGCAAACAAGCTGATATCCTTACAGTTCTAAACACATTTGTGAGTAATGATCAAACTAATTGCTGCAAATCGGAAACAGATGGAACTATACATTTTTTTCCTGATGAAAGAAGAGACTCTAATCTTTCTTTTGGTAGGTTCCATGTTTTTGTAGCAATAGAATAGAATATTCTGTGGGCCTTGCAAAATCAGTCAAAATCCAGGAAAACAGCCATGAACGAAGGGGTTTGCTTCAGTGAAAATGGCTGGGAGTCAATGAGTTAATTATTTCCTGCCCTAAACAAATCTTTTGCTGCAAAATCCAAAACAAAAATGGCCATGCAGACAAAATCGTTTCTCACATTACAATTGATTAAACTTGGAAACTTGATGTGGGTTGTATCTATGGGGCTTCACAAAACAAGAATGACAAATTGCATCATTAAGACAATTAGGAGCCCGACTAGGTAATGGACACAGTTTTGTTTGGGGCAGCGTTTGTGTCCCCTCACAATAAATTTTATGTTGCCTCATAATGTTGCCTGTATTACCTCTGATCCACAGAGGAAGCTTGAACTGTTTTATGGTATAATAATCTTTTATGTCTCACTGGCACCCTCTTGAGACTAATTGGTCGCTACTGTTTTCATAATGACTTGAATATTTGTGTTTTAAGTTGTGAGGTGGGGGTGTACAACCTGTTGCAGGGGGTACGAGCCAAAGATCTGCTTCTGCGAGGGAAGGATGGGACATGGGCTCAGACCTGAAGCCAGCAGGCGGTCAGTCAGTCTCTGGAAGACCTCCACAGCCTCCTCTGAGGTCGATGGGAATGCCATCATATCACTTGGTAGCAAGCGCTGTTAGCACAATAACAAGTATATGTGACCAGTATTTCAATACAATTTGAGAAGACTACTGTAATTTGAGTTACAGGCTGCCAGTTGCGAATCACGCGGTACTGCTGCCTCTTCTTTCCTTTGGCACTTTGCAACTCCAACACACACCAATCTCTGTCACACTAAACAGACAAGTACATTAGAGCACATTATTACCTCTGACAAGTAAGGCACAAAAGATATGGCGAATCAGTCACCTTATGAAAGAAGGAATACTTGGCCACATTGAAGTCATCCGGATATGCTGGAAGATCTTCATCCTGTTGTGTATAAATCCTGCGAAAATCCACAGCAGAAGTGCAAAGATAAGTATTTTCATTGAATTCATTCAGGAGTCCATTCTGAGGGAGCTTTAGTGTGATAAGTCTGGTAGTCTATAGCAGATGGCAGCGATGTGCAAGTTGAGAGTACAGTCCTCATATAGAGAGGCTTTATGTAACACAACAACCATGACATTTATATTCATTTTGCAAAAGCATATTGTTCAGAGTGCTATACACAAAGTTAAATACTTTCCTTTGTGGAGTTTGTAGATACGTTCTCCCATTGCTTCCGTGGTATATCTCCCGTATTCCAAAAAGAGGAATTTTAGATTCACTGAAGGCTGGCTAGCATCTCTTTAATTGCAAAGTACCTAGCTGCACGACGCTTCGACTGCGACTCAGAAGTCGTTCTCATGCCGCCATCTTGAAGTGCATCTCAATTGTCTTAATCGAGGCACCAGTATTTATGAAGTTCCAAGGACTAGCTAAAATTGAGGAAGCAATGGCATTTCCTTTGTGGTCTTTTCGCTCATTGACTCATAAGTGCAGGAGCAGGAAAATTCAATAGTTTATCCATCTGTCCATTTTCTAGAATGAGTTTAGGGTTATGGGTGTGCTGGAGCCCAGCTGACGAAGCAATAGGCAGGTTGCATCCTGGACTGGTTGCCAGTCAATTTTGGCATTCCTTGATTGTGATGTGGAGCTTAAATATACATATTTTCCAGAGTCCCTGCTTTATTTTGGACTGTATTTATGACTGAAATATACACCGGTAATTACAATGTAATGAAAGCCTGTAAGTCATTTTGTCAACTGCTTTTGGCCTTATCAAGAGAACAAAAACCTTTTGATAATAATAACACAATACATATGCAACATATCACCACTGTATAAATATTTTGTCACTACAAAACGCAGGGCGAGCAAGCGAAGTGGAGAAGCCAACTCAACATTGGAGTTGTGAAGGATCATATTTGACATTAATTTAACTGCAAGCACAAAGCATACATTGGACATATGTGGTGACAGTAACTTAGGCAACAAAGCAATTACAGTTTTCATGAAATTATGTCATTGAGGAACGACCAATTCCCCAAACATTTGTCCTTTCTCCATCCCTTATTGTTGATGGGATTGCTGTGAATAAGTGATGGGCATCTGGCAGCCCGTGTGGCCCCCAACCACACTTAGAGTGGCCTCTTGATTGATTAAAAAAAAACAAAAACAAAAAACTATATATATTTTCTTTTAAAAATCCTAAAAGATTCTCAAGAAATGCATTCATTATGTTTATATATGAACAACAGGGTAAAATGAGGACAAATTTCTCAAAGAAAATAAACTTGACAAAATCTTAAAAAAAAGAAAGAAAAACACACGGACGCACGCATACCCCCCCACACAACCACGGGAAGAAAAAAAAATCTGTGAATATGCGAATCTGCAGGTGGCGAACTGTGAGTACCGCAAGTTGTACTATCTGGAATATCATCATTCATCATTAAATGGCAGACATAGCTTAAATATTTTTTTTGCGATTTGAAATTATATGCCGGACAAACGTACCTCAGTACCTCAAAAATAACATTTTTTTTTAATAACTTTCCTACAGGTAATTTAAAATACTTAGGTGTTAAAATTTCACCTAAGTTAACTGAATTAACTTCTTTAAATTTTTCACCATTATTGGATAGAATCCATAGTGACCTGGAGCGCTGGAATAATCTTCCAATCTCTTTAATAGGACGGATAGCTACTATAAAAATGAAAGTTTTACCAAAGATTAATTATTTATTTTCAATGATTCCATTTAAACCTACGTCTAACTGGTTCCAATCGCTGGACTCTGCTATCATAAAATTCTATTGGAATAAAAAAAAAGCCAAAATTAGTCTATCTACTCTTCAGGAAAGTAAATCTAAAGGAGGTTTAGAGGCACCAAACTTTATGTACTATTATTTAGCTAATCAACTACAATATCTTGTGCTATGGACACAACCCAACAGAGATACTAACTGTTGGTTGGAATTGGAGCAGAAGGATTGTAATAATCTTAGACTGTCAGATTTACTCTTTATTACAAAATCAATAAGACGACATAATTGTTTTAAAAACCCAATGATAGCCGCCACCCTGACTGCCTGGTGGAAGGCATTAGAAATTACAAACTCCCAATTGGCGCCCTGTGGGCTCTCTCCCATTTGGCATAACCCCGACTTTCAACTTAATAATCAGTCGTTCCATTTAAGCTTATGGGAGCAGAAAGGAATTACACACCTTCATCATCTTTTCTCAGATAATAAGTTTATATCGTATACAAACTTGGTCCAGAAATATGAAATAAAAAAGGGAAATTTCTTACATTATCTGCAAGGTAAAAATATGGTTAAGAAACAAATCCCAACACTTCAGGATACGCTCCAACTGCCTGTCTTAGCTAAAGATATTATAAAGCTTTCTCCAACAACAATAAAGAAAATATAAAAAATATATAAGTTATTTTTATACACAAATAAAACGTATTTACCGACTTTAAAATGGGAAAAAGACTTGTCTATAGTTCCGGAACCAGACTTTTGGACCCAAATCTGTGAAAATGTATTTAAAATGACCAAACAGACAAATTTGCAACTTATCCAATATAAGATACTTCATAGAACATATATTACACAATATATGATGAAAAAAATGGGACTCTCTGACTCCGACATTTGTCTCCAGTGCTCACAAAACACTGCCGATACTTATCTTCATGCTTTATGGTCATGTACTCCAGTGCTGCATTTCTGGACTAAAATCTTGGAAAAGCTCGCTGCTATATTAAACTGTAGGCTTCCTTTATCTCCAAGATTGTGTTTACTAGGTGACTTAACAATAACTGAGCTACCATGTAAACAATCTCAATCTATATTTATAGCCCTTACAATTGCTAAAAAAATAATCCTTGTCAATTGGAAAAATACAATCTCTAAATATCGACCACTGGTTAAACTTACTAATAAATTATATCTCAATGGAAAAAATCTCTGCCTTAAATAAAAATCAAGTATCAAGATTTAAACAAATATGGTCTATGTACATAGAATATTTTAATCTCAATTTGGCAACTTAATCCTGCCAAGATTCTGCCTGTTAACGAGAGCCACCACATCGTTACAACTTCTGTTTTCGCTGCTTCTGTATTTGGTATTTTGTATCTGATTGTTTTTATTTTTATATAGTCAGGAACCTAGTTGCTGCTAGTGGGCTCGAGCATACCACACTATACGACACTATACTCATTAACTCCTTAAGATTTATTTCTAGTGGGCACTAAGCATCAACACTTGGTGTTACTGCATGCTAATTAGTCAATTTTCTTGACGCCGTCCCCTGTGGTCGGGCGGGGGTGGTTCCGCCCCCACCGTTGTCTGCTCGGTAGCGGTTGCGTCTTGGCCGCTCCCTGGGCCCCCTGTGGGGTGCGGTGTTGGGGTGCTTCCCCTGGTGCCCGGGGCGGTGCCGTCCCGGCGCGGTCGGCTGCTCCGTGCCCGGCGGCGCGACTCGGGGTGGGTGGGCCTCCGGTGTGCCCCGTGGTTCCCTCTCCCCTCCCCCTTCCTCCCCCCCGTCGCCTCTCCCTCCTCGCCTCCTCCCGCCCATCCTCCTCTGCCTCCCGGTCCCTTTTCCCTTGTCGCCCCCCCTCCCCCCTCCTGCCCTGCAGCCGCCCTTTCGCCTTCTTGTCGTCTTCTCCCCGCTTCCCCCCCCCCCTTCCCTGTATGCCCTGCGGCCCCTCCCCCTCCCTCTCCCTGGGCCTGGGGCTCCCTCCCTGGCCCGGGCGTCGGGCTCCGGGCGGGGGTTTGAGGCCTGCCCCACTCCGGTAGAACTCCTGGCGCCCCGGGCGGGCTCCCGTGGCCGGTGGGCTGTCCGGTAGCCCTGCTGCGCTGGCTGTCCGCCCATTGTGGTGCCGGGTGGATGAGGTGGGGGGCGGGTGGGGGTGGGGGGGTTGGGGGGCGGGCGTGCCACCTACACCCGCCGGGTTGGGTGAGGCACTTCACGTCCAAGGGGAGGGGTGAGTTGGGGCGGGGAGCCATCAGAGGGGATGGACTGCAGTGCCTGGCAGCGCTGTGGTCCCCCCCATTTGTATCCCTGCCCCACCACTTTGTCCCTCCATTCCCTTTTTTAATGCACCACACATATACATATTCATTTCTTTGGGGGGGATACGGGTGTGTCGGAGTAGGGAAATTTTTTTCCCTCTGCTCCGACTCAACTGCTCCCAATTTTAATGCACCACACGCACACACTTGTATATACACTGGGTGGGGCCACATTCACGGTGTAAGGGTAGAGCTCGCCAGTCGGCGAGCTGGCGGACTCAGTAACAGGGTTAGGTGTCACTAGTACTCTGGCGTGACGACCGGGGCCTCTCCCCACCGGGCTCGGTGTTCTGGTGTTCCGCCTTCTCCCCTGGTGCTTCCTCCTCTGCTTCCCCCCTCCCGCCGCTGTGCTACTCTCGCGCGGCTGGAGGTGGGGTGGGCACATCTTCCCTCTCTGCGCTGCTGCCCGGTGCCGGTTTCCGGGGGGGGGGGGGGGGGGTTGGCGGCCATCGGGGGGGAGGGCGGCTTGTTTGGGGGGGGGTGGAGGTATGGGTGGGTGGGGGGTTGGGTGTTGGGGGTCGGGGTGTGTTCGGGGGTTTGGGGGTCGGGGGTGGTGGGGCCTGGGTCGTGGTGGGTGGCGGGTTTGGGTGGGGTGCGGGGGGGTCGTGGGGGGGGTGGGGGCTGGGGACCGGTGGGGCGCTGTGGGGGCCCGCTGGGCCTCGTTCTGCGGCCTTGGGCTCGGGGGTGTGGGCCGGGGCTGGGGCGGGGGTGTTCCGGGCGTCTGGGTCGGCTCGCCGACCGATGTCCGCTCGGGTGGCTTGGGGGTGGCCTTGGTGCTGCCGCGGCCTGGGGATTTCGGGGACCGCGGTTGACGGCTTCTTTCTTTGGTGGTGGTCCTTATGCATGCCAGATCCGTCGCACCAGCATCTACTGAAACTCAACAGAAATAGCCTCTCCCTCCCACAGCCCCTTGAATCAGTTGGTGCTGGTGTCTGTGGTTCTCACTTTGCTCTATCTATCCTTCCCTCCTTCCTCTCTTTAGTTTTTCCTCTGGTCACTTGAGATCTTAATTTATTAGAAGTATGAGGTTTCTGGGGTTGGCATAAGACTCTGGTTTTGTAACCACGTAGGAGGGGTCTTGTTGGTGCTGGACTTCACTTTGATGGATTGGATGTACTGGCTTCTATGGATCTCTCTCTGCCTTATCGATCCTTCCCTCCTTCCTCTCTTTAGTTTTTCCTCTGGTCTCTTGAGATCTCGCCAAATTTGCTGGAATTTAGAGGCTTCTGGGGTTGGCGTAAGACTTTGATTTTGTAATCATGGGGAAGGCAGGAAGTGTTTGGTCGGTGCTGGATTTCACTTTGATTTTCCTTTCTTTTCTCTTTATTTCTTTTTTTTCTGACCTTTTCTCTGGTCTCCTGACCATTTAAACCTCACGACTCTGGCAAGATTCTGAAGTACCTGGTTAAGGCGAAGGGTAATGGGATATTTATAAGGCTTTAGGTGAATGAATGAGTATAAATTTATACGTATTTGCACGCACGCACGCACGCGCACGCACGCACACATACACACAAAAAAAAAAAAAAAAAAAAAAAAAAACATTTTGAGTGAGATGGTTTTTGTGGAAAAAAATGCACAAAATGAGTTGGTTTCATGTTCAGCAGTTTTGCGTCGCTGTTTCATGGTAACTTATTGGAAGAGAGATATTTGCACTGGAAAGAAATGATAGTATGTGGTTATTTTTTGTATGTTTTTACAGTTTTTGACAATTGCTAAAACAATTTTGCAAACTAGGGTTGTTTCATCAAAATAATTAACACAATTCACAAAATCACACACCCGAACTGCAAAACCCCTCACAGATCCTCCAAAATGAAGCACTGCAACCAAAACCTCATATAGCTTTGCCAAAATCAAACCATGTACCAAGTGGCACACACGTCATTCATGACACCAGATTTATGTCTCATCAACTGCACACTGCTGGTCACTGTCATCTTTAGCATGCTTTGCCATAATACACACACACACACACATATATATATATATATATATTTGGGCTGCACGATATTCGAAAAACATGCGATATGTGATATACTTGCTGAACATAGCGATATCGATATTATTGCGATATTTAACATTTACCTAAGGAAATTACATTTTTATTACCTAATGAAAGAAAAACATTTTTCATGGGGCAAAATAAGCAACCTTCATGTAATCTTAGTTAATTAATTGTAATTATGTCTTGATAATTTTCAACTATTGAATGGCGATGCACATTTTAGTTAGCATCTGACTGGTCAAATTCATATAAAAAGCATAAAATTCCATATAAAACTTTTTGCGTGCCTTTGCGATATGCATATTGCAAGGGCCAATATCGTGATATCGATATTTTTTCGATATATTGTGCAGCCCTAATATATATATATATATATATATATATATATATATATATATATATATATATATATATATATATATATATATATATATATTAGGGGTGTGAATTGCCTAGTACCTGACGATTCGATTCGTATCACGATTCACAGGTCACGATTCGATACCGATTAATCCCGATACGAATTTATAAGTCGATTGTTGCGATTTTTTTTCATTCAAATTTAGAAAATACTAATCAGTAAGCTTGTAGAGTGTAAGATTTATATGAAAATGTATTATTTATTTATCTGAAATTTCAGTCTTATAGAGGTTGTAATCTGTTTCATGTTTGAACAGCATTAAAATAAAATATTAAGGCTTAATGTTCCGTTCATATAACATTCTTCCATGCTCAAGGTGTGAATCCTGAAGTCAGACGTTTTGTTGAATATTTTTCCATTAAAAATGGAATTTTAAAAATCGATTCACACACACAAAAAAAAAAAAAAAAAAAAAGGCAATGATGATAAGACGTTGAATCGGTAAGACTACCGAATGAACAATTCTGAGCTCTTAAAAAATTAAATAAATAAATAAATAATCGATTTTTTTTATTGAATCGATTCGAGAATCGCGCGATGTAGTATCGCGATATATCGCCGAATCGATTTTTTTAACACCCCTAATATATATATATATATATATATATATATATATATATATATATATATATATATATATATATATGTATATATATAAATAATTTAAATTTACTTTTTTTTTATTTTTCACAAGTCAGTGCAACATATGCACAGCACATATGTTTACATTGGAGTAAATAAATGCTCACGAAACAGTAAACTGAGAGATTTTTTTTTCCTGCAATTTTTTATCTATCTATCTATCTATCTATCTATCTATAAGAGAGGAACCAAAAATTGGGCAGTCTCTCGCATCGCATTGTCAGCCCATGGTTGATGATGACATGATCAACTAAGGTTACTTTGATTTCATTTGAAAGTTGCTGTCTTGCCCTCTACCATCTCACCCCTACCCTCTCACTACACTCACATCAAAGCTGGGATAGGCTCCAGATTACCCACAACCTAAGCGAGTTCTGAGAATTCTATCCAATAATGAAAAGAAAAAAAACAACACAAAAAAAACCTGGCATTTTGGTGTTAAAACAGGCACATTATCTTCCTCACCATGTAATATTTGAAACAGAAGAACATTTCATCTACAGTGGCTCTACGTGCCTCTTCGCAATTGCTTTCAACTCAAACGGTCCATGGCTTCAAAGCTGGCTTAGATTGCTGGTAGGAAAGGCAGTGAAGAGAACCAGGGAGCGGCGCTACAAGACTAGAGGTTGATTGTGCCGTGTTACTGGTCTCTTTACCTAACTATATCCTGATAATCCAACACTTTGTTGTGTCGAGGCATGATACACACCTGCACAGTGTCTTTTCAATCTTTTGTGGAGGGGAGGCTTCATCCTTGGAAGGCTTGATAACATCTCCACTCGCTGCAAAAGAGAAAAGCAGTCAGACACCCCCCCCACACACACACACAGTTAGTCATATGACACAGCAATGTCATCTGCTGTGTAACAGCCAGGACAACGAGGGAATCCACACCCATGACAATCTACCAAAGAAAACTGGCAGAATGCCCCGACACATGCACCTGATGTGAAAACTCACAATTTGTTTGCGGCTCGAGTTTGCTGCTAGAAACCTTTGCCTGACCCCGAGCCGTCTGTGTCGAGTTGAGTGAACCTGATGCAGACGCATTATCAACAGGCCCATACATTAGCCAAGAGAGAGCACAACTCTTTGATTCGTGTCGGCGCCACGAGCATTTGAAGGCCGTGATCGACAAGAGCCAAGAGTCGCTTGGCTGGAACTGGGTGGGTGTTGGATCTGATTCAATCAGTCTGCACTGTGTAAACAGAGGAGAGTGCACATGCTGCATTGGCTGTTTTTCCATTAGTCCTCACGTCTGCACCTCATATTTATGGCACTCTATCTGCACCGCTCGTGGGCATATATCAAGGTGGGATTTGTGCAAGCAAAACCTAAATCTTTTACAGTTTTTTCCCCCCTCCTACACGCACAAACTATATATTCAACCCTGCAGCTGCCTTTCTCCTGTTGATTCCAAACTAGGGATGGGAGATACTTGTCTCAAAAGAAAAACCCAGATTTTTTTTTTTTTATCCAAAATCTGATTCCCAAATGTAATCGATTTCCCCCACCCCTATTCAATACATAGATTAAATCAAAGATTATTCAAACTTGAAGAAATGGGCCCTTTGAAAACAACCTTTTATACATGTTAATAAATCATTTTAAAAGTTCAACATAAATGATCATTTTGCGATTATTATAAAACAACAAAACAGTCCTTATACATATAAAAAGGCCCTGCTTCTCACCAAAAGTACCAGAACCTTTGATCCTGAAAATGTAATCAAAATCTTGCATACAATATACAGGACTAGGTAAATGCCTGGTAGGTTGCCTTGTTTTAATAAGGAAAACCTGTGTACAACATGAAGCTTTACGCATGCTCAGCTACATGATGCAAACACTGAAAAAAAATCCTCTCTGATGGGGCACTTGGAAATATAGCGGTATTTCCAGCCTATCTATCTATCTATCTATCGATGGATGTATGGCTGTATGGATGTATGGATGTATGGATGGATGGATGGTTTCATGCTGTTGTAACATTTGGTGAACTTCCAAACCCTCTTATTGTAAAGTTACACCAACGGAAGCAGTCGAGTGAGAATTAATATGCTGGGACTTAATTAATGAAATATACATAAACATAACACAGATGAATGTGTAGCTCAATGATAAGCTATTTGACAGACTGTAACTATTTCATCAAACCAGCTGCACCCACCAATGAAGTGGTACGGTATGTGGATAATGAAACGGGCAACTTGATTTTGACAATGTTCGTCACGATCGACTCAGTGATTGCCATTCATCGAGTTTCTTTCATGTCAACCCCCCGAAAAACTGCCAATTTGATTCCACTCATGCCAGTTTCTTAGCAGAAGTTTCTCCTTTCGTGTCGTGCACAGAGCAATATTTGCTATCACGTGTCTCAATTTCAAATGCTGAAATAATTTGGTAGTGCTACTTGCTTTAGTTTGAACATTTTCTAAACATACCTTGCAGCAGACTGTCACTTGTTATTTGATGCTGCAAAACCAATTCCAAATAACTGACTGCCTCTTCAGTAAAGTAGCTCCTCTCAGTTCGTTGCCATAGCGCCAGTATAAAGAGTGCACGTCACCAGGCTGGTAGCCAGTAATTGATGGGGGAGGGGGGAATCTATTTTTTTGGAGGGAGGAAAAATAATCAATATAACCCCCCAAAATGTACTGGATATACAGGGTGTCCCCCCAAAAATATATATGTAGACACTTCAAATAATTGTATCCTATGTGTTTATTGCGTTTTATTTTTAACATGTAAAAGAATTTACAAACATCCTTCAATTGTTTTGCCACCGCCTGTTCTCAAACTGATGTCCAGTCTGGTCCAGACACTGTGGACAACACAGAGCGATGGAATAGCACACATCATGAAACCAGACCTCACACCACTAGACTTCTTTTCATGGGGATAGCTTAAAGACAAAGGGCCAAATCCACTAAGAATGAGCTGCATCCGCTAACATGGTTAAAAATTGCTCTACATCTGCACCAGCAGCTGTTTTACGTCCTATTCACGAAGGATATTGCTGTAATGATATACCAGCGCAAACACGCCCACAAAGTTTGACAGCTGGGAGCAAATTTGCGACTGATTTACCACACATGGCAATGGATTTACGCCAAGAATATGTCAGCTTAGTAATAGTTGCGAGAAAGATGAAATTATCACAAAGTGAGCTTGGACGGAAGAAGTGGAGCAGCATTTTCCTCATTTAGTACTATGAGGCTGTAGTATATATATATATTAAGAGTGTAACGGTATACTTGGGTGTATTAATACGTTTCGGTACGGCATGTTCGGTTCGGCCCACTTGCGTACCGTTCCTCGTGTATTTTTCCCTCATTAAGTTTATGCGCCGGGGAGCTAAAGCTAGTAAGCAAGGTTTCACACAGATGTTTTTGACTGGTGGGGAGAGCAATGCACTGTCTGACGAAAATGAAAGTAGAAGAAGAAGCAGCAGCAGAAGAAGAAGAAGAAGAAGAAGAAGCAGCAGCAGAAGAAGTTGTTGAGTGTCGCCGCCACTCACCAGCTGTTCGCAGATAAGGCACAGACGAGGAGACAGAACATCGCATCACACAAATAGTGTCTACATGGCAAAAACATATAAGCCGGAGCTCGAAGGTCCCTCCCATACACTGCGGTCTCCTGTGTGGGAACATTTTGGCTTTCCAGTTAAAACTGCCGATGGTCAAAGGTGAGTGGATAAAGCCAAAGTTGTTTGCCGACATTGCTACACGGAGATCGGCGGCTATGTTGCAGGCAGCACGTCAAACATGCTAACTCATTTAAAACGACATCACCCGACTGTGAATGTCTTGTCGACAAGAAAGAAAGGTAGCTTAGTACAACCAAAGATAGCTACGGCATTTCAACAGCCTTTTGCTAATAATTCAGATCGGGCCAAAGCAATAACACACGGAATTGGTGTTTTTATAGCAACGGGATTACGGCCATACTCAGTTGTTGAATGCGGAGGCTTTAAATATTTGCTCAAAGTTCTGGAGCCCCGTTACAACATCCCTTCACGTCCGCACTTCAGTCAAAAAGTTATACCCGCACTTTATGACAAAACTAAAGCAAATGTTGCCAACGAGCTGTCGAGTGTGTCCGCTGTGTCACTCACCGCAGATGGATGGACATCGCGTGCGACAGAGAGCTATTTAACTCTCACAGCGCATTACATTGCACCAGAGTGGAAGATGGAGAGTTACGTTTTGCAAACCCGAGCTGTTTATGATCAACACACGAGCACAAACCTGGCGGAACACCTGAAGGAGGCAGTGCAAGAATGGAAGCTGGAGAGACCTGGGACCACAATACCTGTCACGACTGACAATGCCAAGAACATCATCAACGCAGTAAAAGAAGCAGGACTGGGTCCTCAGATTGCCTGTTTTGCACATACAATAAATTTAGCATCCCAAAAAGCAACAGCCATCAATCAAGTGTCCAGATTATTGGGGAAAGTCAGAAAGGTGGTCACTTTTTTCCACAAAAGCACCACAGCTGCCCACATCCTGAAGAATAAGCAAGAAATGCTTAATATTCCACATCATGCACTCATTCAGGATGTTCCCACCCGCTGGAATTCCAGCTACGACATGCTGGAACGATACCTAGAACAGCAAGCGGCAATATATTCAGCACTAACTGAAAAAACTCAAAAATAAAAACATTTACACACTCAATGATGAGGAAGTTGCTGTGGCAGAGGAACTTATTGAAATACTTAAACCTATAAAAACCATCACAACACTAATGAGCACTGAAACAAGAGCTTCAGTCTCGATGATACTCCCCTTGAAAGCCACTGTCCTCCGTTCCATGGTACCAAAGCAAGAAGACAGCCCAACAGTGAAAGAGGTCAAGTTAGCAATCACGGCAAATCTGCAAGAGAGATACTTTGTGTGCTATGATTTTTTGCACAAGTGCACCGCTCTGGACCCAAGGTTTAAACCCCTGCCACATATAGAAGATGCTGAACGAGAGAGGATATTTGATGACCTCATGACAGAAATGAATGCAAGACAGGAGGAGGTATTGTAGTCTACTATGAGCTAAGTATTTTTTTATTCGCTATGAGAATATTAATTTACAAAAGTTGCCTTTTTTTCTGCAGGATGAGGATTTCACTGAGATGACAGCTGGCTCTTCATCTCCAGGGACATCATCCACCTCATCACCTCCAGCAAAGAAGTCTGTAATGACTGAACTCTTTGGTGAACTTTTCCAGGGTCAGGGGGTGAGTGGAAAGCCAAACCTTTTGGAGCAGGTCAAAGAAGAGGTATTCAAGTACCGAGCTTCAGGGTGCCTGTCCCTTGAAGCTGACCCTCTTCTTTGGTGGAAAGGCAATGAGTCCACATACCCACATATTGCAAAATTAGCAAAGCGCTACCTCTCAATTCCAGCTACCTCGGTTGCTAGTGAACGGGTTTTCTCCACTGCTGGAGATATTGTCACCGCAACAAGATCAGTCGTTTCTGCAGAAAATGTGGATATGTTAGTCTTTTTAGCCAAAAACTTTAAACTTGAATTGTGAGATTTTTTTTTTTTCGTGATAAAGACGAGTGTATGACAACTTCAAG